>NC_135975.1:23236859-23539946 GCF_053455715.1 Rhinoraja longicauda
AGCATGAAATTAGGAATATTTCTTGTGCTGCTCAGGACCCTGAAGATCTTTCCACCTTTGCCTACATCACTAAAGACTTAAAGTCAACTCACCACTATTGTCATGTATTCAGCGCTTTTGATGTGGTCAGTCTCTCACTATCTTTCATCATTTTGTTTTGATGTTTATGGGGGTTCTGATACATGCTTTTTACTTTTGCCTCACATGGGCCACACTTCATTAGTAAACAGCCAATTTCATGAGTTGGGCTGCTCTCACTTTTGATGGAACCACAAGCTGTAGTTATTGTTTCAGTGGATTTCAACATAATTTGAATTCTTTGAACCATTGCAAAGATTTGAGAGTTGTTCAAGATTAGAAACAGTGTACATTCGTAGTCCACGCATGTAAAACCTTGATATTGACCACATGAATTGCCTTAGATTTGCAGGAAAATGAGAAAGCTTTTGCTTTAATGTGGCTCATAGAAGTATATAGATTACTAGACCCGTTGGGCCCAAACCTCTCCTGCGGGCCCGGCAACCCTCCCCCAACTGACGACACTCACCCACTCCATACCCCCTCAACCCCCTCATTGGCCACCACTCCCGTCACTCAGGCGGGTCCCACCCCCTCCGAGCGGCATCCCTCCCCCAACTGCGCAAGCGTGGATCCAGCGGCCATCTGATGTAATTATTAGATCATCGGGCCCCAACTGCGCAGGCGCGGACCCGTTGGGTTCCCATTGTGACGTCGAAGACGGAGGTATTACTGCACAGGCGTGGCTGACGGGCAGGGTAAATGGAAAAGGGATTTATTAAAGTTTAAAAAGTGATTTTTAAAGTTTAAAAAGTGAATAACTTTTAAAATATAACAATCATTTGAACCGCATGCCAATGGTGAGTAAGGTGGGCCTATAATTGTTGTGCTATATTGTACCGTTTTGGCTGTATTTCGGGAATTATCCATATTCTATATTTACATGAAATCATGTGATGTACCTCCATAAAATGATTTAAAGAATGAACATTTTTACATTATTTATGATTTTCCTGCAATGAATGAACTGTTGCCAATTATTCATAACTGGCAAAAAAATAGATTTTTTTGATTTGGATGCATTCGTTTCATTGATATTGTGGAGTATAGATAATTCCAAACAACACATAGTTTGCTTTGGGAATACACTTGATAATCTTCTTGGTATTTGATCATATTCTATCTCAAACATTTTCCCATGATATTTTTCATATTCCTCACAATGTTACATTTCAGAGGCAAAGTGTTCACTTTCCTGGCATTGAAGCTGATTGTGTGGCACAGTTGGCAGTCACATTATGTAAAGAACGCATTCTAGACATGAATCTTGAAACTCTGTTGAGTGAGGCTGTTACTGTACACATGCACAGCAGTTATCGATGGAAAATAAAGTGTTTGCTCTCTGTTAGCCACTAAATTCCCCAGAACAATTTTTACCTTTGATAATATATGACTTAACCTGTCGTTAGAATGTTAGTACTTTATCAAATATTGATCAATTGTATATATAAATCCCAAATATTCGGTGATTTAATTAAAAAAATTAGCCATTTTGAGATTCTCAATAGATGTGAGGTTACATTGCAATCTTAGTTCAGAGAAATTGATTGTAATAACATCAGGCTAAGGGACTGTCGATGAAAACTAGCCTCTCGACTAACTCGAGTACATTTACATTTGTTTAAATGTCAATTAATGTACATTGTCCCTTTTACAAATAAATTATTTAAAAAAATTAAGAGAACCTGAAGCTGATGCAGTGCTTGCTCTGAACTTAAAGCAAGAATTGCTTTCTATTATGGATTCAGATTTTACATGCATTTTTGTTCATCCTACTAGTACCCACATTTATTCTTGTCTTGCCATTTTATAAAAAGGTAAGAATTGCATTATATTGAAGATTATTTTGTGAACCCTAAATGCACATGTTTTTCAACCAAGGTT
Organism: Rhinoraja longicauda; assembly: GCF_053455715.1. NCBI lineage: Eukaryota > Metazoa > Chordata > Chondrichthyes > Rajiformes > Arhynchobatidae > Rhinoraja > Rhinoraja longicauda. The sequence continues at coordinate 23,238,822 of NC_135975.1, forward strand.
CAATCCACTTTCAATGGGGCAGTAAACAGTTTTCACCCTTTTTTAAAAAATGGTAACAATTGGAACAAATGTGGGTACTGGAGGAAGTTTGAGCATAAATGAATGTAAAATGAATGTCACTGCTGCAGAAGCCACCTGATAGAATCAAAAATAAAGCTGCAGTGGAAAATATTGTTTCCATGGAGATGCACAGTGTTGCAGTTGGATTTGTTGGGAGTAAGCACATTAAGATATTAGAAACCTCAATCTCACAAACTGGTGAGAACATGCAATCTTTGAATCATAATTATGTTATGTAGCCTAAAACAATATGCAATTAGGTCATTTGAATAATCTGTCAAAATCATTTCTGGATTATCTGTATATTAAAACTCTCGTTTGTTTGTTTGTTCCTGAACTACAGCCAAAACAGTACACAATAGCGCAACAATTTTAGGCCCACCTTACTCACCGCCATCCCTTTGGTGCTAATGGAAGATGTTTCATTGAAATTAATGTTATATTAGTGTTTAAAGTTTAAATCTATCTCCTAGGGAGGGAGGGGTGGGGGAGGAAGGATAAGGGGGGTTGAGGGGGATGGATTGGGGGGGGGGGAGGGGGAGGAGAGGGGGGGAGGAGAGGATGCTGCACCAATGCAGGAGAGGTTTGGGCTCAACGGATCCACTTGGTCTAGTTTCTTTTAGATATTAATGCCTTCTGATGTCAAATCAAGACCCCATTAGTTGACTCCAAAACAACATCAACAAGAAATATAATTTCAGGTTTAAGCTGCTGGAACATGTGCTCAATGCAATATTTGGCTATAATTATGAAACATGGCAATTTTAATCTAATATTGCTACTTTAAATAAGCAAAACCAAAAAAAAAAAGTGATAGAACAAGACATTCATCATTCTCAATTTGATAAAATGAATTGGAATACCACAGAGCTTGCAACTGGCACTACTGAATTATTAATGTGGATGGTGCATACAATTCCATTATTGTTATTATTCCTAACTTTTTTCGGATTGCTCATAGAAATCCAACATGTTTTCTTTCACCAGAATTTAGCCTATGAAATCATTTTAACACTGGGACAAGCCTTTGAAGTGGCTTATCAGTTGGCCCTGCAAGCCAGGAAAGGTGCCCAAGGCCCACCAACAATGCAAGATAGCCTTGAAAGCAAAGCTGGCAAACCCATCCCAAAACCACGAGCAAGTATCCGGAAATCTGTGGTAAGAGCCTAATAAGCAGATAGATCCTTAGCAACAGGATGGATCCTCTTCTGCTTGTGATTGGCACCAAGAAAGTCAGCACGGTGGGCTCTTATTTGTGAAGAGGTGTCTCCCAGACATCAAGCAGATGCAAAATTGTTTAACATGCAGTAAACAGTCAGAAGACGATCCAGTTAACAATGACTTTTCAATGGTAATTGTACAAATTAATTCCCATCTGAAAAATATAGGTTTTATGTGCTGCTGGGAGCAGTTACAGACAGTAAATCGAGATTGAGATTTCTCCATTGGGACCATAGCAAGCCCAAGCTTGCCTTTGTCACCAACAAAGGAGTTGTAATCAGTCCAAGAAATTTATTTGTTGGCTCCGTGTTAATCATTAATCATATGGGCTTTCTAACCTCCGCTATTTATCAGTGAGTAAGCAGAGAAAGGGGCAAATGTATTTATAATCTAGTCTTCTGAGCAGTAAACTCCACACCTCCTGGTGCCCAGTTGTAAGGTTGAATGTGCCAGCAGCCTGGCAACAAGCTGGTGGCTCATCCTCCTAGCCCAGGCTTCTTTGTAAGTAGGGTAGATTAAAATGTGGCTAAATGGAACTCTCACCAGACAGCTCGTGCAGATAGTTCTTAATAACATGCAACATGAAAAAAATACACCAGCTCAAACACATTTCTGCTTGAATACAGCCTATCTATCAGCTCTTAAAATATGGAATACATCTACTTTTTCAAGATAATGTTGCTTGAAATTAATGTCAAAAATTAATCGCAGATTTAATAACTGACTAGAAAAAATACCTCTGATCAAATATGATTATGGTATCACACATCTTCACAAATTTGGTTCACACAAATCCTTAGTTTTATCCCGAAATCTGCAGGAATTCTTCAATGACAAGAATGTTGAGGTTGGCCAGATCGTACTTAAAATGCGTATTGTTTTGAACAGGTTATGATTTGCTGTTACCGTGTGTCAGAGATAACAAGAGCTACCACATGAATAAGATGTGAAGGCAATAATTCATGTTTTGTTTATTTTGGTGCTTCTGGTTTCTTCAATTTTGAAGAATTAAGCCTGTATTAAGCTTGTATTTTCCAATGAAAGTAAGAAAAGTAATAAATGATTTGCATACTGTTCAAGTTTCCCCCTTCACGGGAGCATCAAACCAACCCTCCACCCTCACCCCACTCCTTGTTCATTGTAATCGGTGCCACCTCAGATTCGGATGGATGATAATAGTTTGGTCTATGAGAAGCACATCAAGTCCTTCCCTCATTACTTTTCTTCATCAAAGACATGCTGCTTATTTATGACCAGCTGTTGATGAACTTAGTTTCTAATATACAGCTTTGGTTATACTGTAAACCCTGCAATTATCTCACATTGGAGAAACCAAAAATACCTTTTGTATAAAAAAAGGTTAACCAAAATTGCCTCGTATACCTGGGTAAAAGAAAATCACCACTGTTAGAGAAAATCCAGTTTAACATTCTTTCTGTAAAGTGTCAAATACAAATAAAATTTGAAAAATACTGAGATTTGAAGAAGCTTTTATGTTTTCCAGCAGAAATCTGCTTCAAATGTTTTTCTGATGGTCCTTAATTTGAAGAATGATTTCAAGATTAGTTGAGTGGATACTGAATTGTTATTAAACTTGAATTCTGCCACTGTAGGCAGTGGGAGCAACTCTGATTTCACCTACAGGAGCAAATTAGAACAACATTTTCTGATTTGTTAATCCAACAATTGTATTTTTTAATGTCAACAATCTTGGTCATGTCAGCTCCATCTTCTTTAGTTGCTATCCCACTCTCTATACTCTATGTCATCTCTATACATCTACTACAAACCTACTGACTCCCATAGCTATCTTGACTACACTTCTTCCCACCCTGTTTCCTGTAAAAACTCTATCCCTACTCCCAATTCCTCTGTCTACGCCGCATCTGCGCCCAGGATGAGGTGTTTCATACTAGGGCATCACAGATATCCTTATTCTTTAGGAAATGGGGGTTCCCCTCTTCCATTATAGATGAGGCTCTCTCCAGGGTCTCCTCTATATCCCGCAGCTCCGCACTTGCTCCCCCTCACCTCATTCGTAACAAGGATAGAGTTCCCCCTTGTCCTCACGTTCCACCCCATCAGCCGTCGTATACAACAAATTATCCTCCAACGTTTCCGCCACCTCCAATTGGATCCCACTACTGGCCACATCTTCCCATCTCCACCCCTTTCTGCTTTCCGCAGAGACCGTTTCCCCCCTAACTTCCTGGTTCCTTCCCACCCAAACCACCCCCTCCCCAGGTACTTTCCCCTGCAACCGCAGGAGGTGCAACACCTGTCCCTTTTCCTCCCCCCTCGACTCCATCCAAGGACCCAAACAATCTTTCCAGGTGAGGCAGAGGTTCACCTGCACCTCCTCAAGCCTCATCTATTGTATCCGCTGTTCCAGATGTCAACTTCTCTACATTGGCGAGACCAAGCACAGGCTCGGCGATCATTTCGCTCAACACCTTCGCTCAGTCCACCTTAACCAACTTGATCTCCCGGTGACTCAGCACTTCACCTCCCCCTCCCATTCCCAATCTGACCTTTCTGTCCTGGGCCTCCATTGTCATAGTGAGGCCCAGCGCAAATTGGAGGAACAGCATCTCATATTTCGCTTGGCCAGTTTACACCCCAGCGGTATAAACATTGACTTCTCTAACTTCAGATAGTTCCTCTGTCCCTCTCTTTCCCCTCCCCCTTCCCAGTTCTCCCACTAGTCTTCCAGTCTCCTACTACATCCTATCTTTGTCCCGCCCCCTCCCCTGACATCAGTCTGAAGAAGGGTCTCGACCTGAAACGTCATCCATTCCTTCTCTCCCGAGGTGCTGCCTGACCCGCTGAGTTACTCCAGTATTTTGTGTCTACCTTCTATATAGACAATTGTGTCCAAGGCATCCTTTCTAAGCACTTGCTCAGTCGGCATATTCAGGCAATTCAGGATACAGATGATTAATGAGAGAATCATTCTTGGATTTTGCTTGCGAATTGCCTGTCCTGGCCTCATTCATAGCACTGCTAGTTATTAATAGCATTCACATGCTGCAGGCAAAACACTACTGCTTCCCCATAAATTCTCAGTATGACAGTTTGGCCTCACCCTGTTGAAAATAACAGTATAATTTAATAGCACTGATATAGAGCATCGGTAAACCACCCCGCAAGAGAGTAACTGGTGTTAAAGGTAGCTAAAAATGGCCTAAATGGGCTGATCAAAAATCACATAATATCATTAATATCACTAGCTGGACTCACTAAGACTTCTCATTCAACTGATAACTAGGAGCTGGTCTAAAAGGTTTCATGCATTAGGCAAGCATGAAAAAAGGTGAAGGATAATATGTTTTGGCATGGATTCCAGGAGTAACTGCACCAGTTCCTTTTGCATGGATCTTGTGAGGAGATGCATATGTCCTATGGGCTTTTCAAAAGTAAAGGCTGCATGGTTCCAATGTGTGGAAACAAACCTTGGCACCATTTGCATTCCCTAATGAGCACGAAAGCTGTTCTGTCTGTTGTTTATTTTAATTGAATCGGCCATTCTGTTAGCTCAAGATGCATTTTTAGTTTCTCGCATTCTGTAGAATAATGCACCTTGAGCTGAAGAATGGGATATGTCAGGGAAAGGAGTCAAGCCTGTTCTCTCCAAATCGGCTCCCAATAATCAGAATATCAGGGCAGCACAGTGGCCCAGTGGTAGAGTTGCTGCCTTACAGTGCCAAGGACCTGAGTTTGATCCTGACCATGGATGCTGTCTGTGCAGAGTTTGTACGTTCTTTGTGACTGCGTGGGTTTTCTCCGGGTGCTCTGGTTTCCCCCCACATGCCAACGAAGGTTTGTAGGTTAATTGGCTTCCGTAAATTGTCCCTAGTGTGTAGGATACAACGAGCGTACAGGCAATTGAGGGTAGGTGCAAAAAGTGTGCCAAAGGATCTGGTTCCACGCTGTATCTCAAAACAAAACTAAATCTGATACAGTCGTCAAAGATATGGCAGTTGCTGGGCTGTCAAATATGCTGGAGCTGAGTTGGATGTATCTATGAGAATTGGAAGAATGGGATGTCAAGGAAATGGTTCTCTGTTTTTCCAAGACATGCGAGCGAAGAAAGAGAAAATATATTATCGGGGGGCAGGGTGCTATTGTTCTGCCAATGTATGACTTGCAGCTGGGTAACAGAAACCAGGATGACTAAATCTAAAGTACACTTTCAGAATTGTGAGTCGCAGATAGTAGGCTTAATTATTGGCTTTTATCCTTCGTACAGCATGAAATACCATTGTATTCCAGAGTACTGCAATGCAGATTCAGTTCTCAATTGAGAGATAATGAAACCATGCATACCGTATGTAATTTATTTCTAGTATACTTACTCTCTGAAACTATCTGAAGATTTACTTGGTAAGAAAATGTCGGAGAGGCCTAAATAGCTGGAAAACTTGGCAAGGCCAGGGACACATGACCCAACAATAACAGCAGGGCTTTGGTTGCATTGAGTTGCTTCCCATCTTGCCCAATAGAGAGCCAAATGGACATCATACCTAAGGATGACTATTGTCAGGAGGGTTTCCAACAATAGGGGTGAGTGACTGGCACACAAGAGGGGTAAGTGGAGAGTTGGATAGACAGCAAGGTGGGTGCAATGGAAATGGATCGATAACCCTAAATGCTGGAAATCTGGGCTAAGAAAGGCTGGTGACCTGGGGAATCGGGGAAAGCATTCTTACTCACAAGGTGTGCCAAGGGAGTCACTTAGCTGTGCAACCAGAAGGTCTTACCTCTGTGTAGTAAGTGTAAATGATCACCCTGTCTTCAGGGAATACAAGACACCTCGACATCAATTGTAATTTCACTGGCATGACATAGCCAAGTTTGGTTGCACAACTTCACGTCAACCCAACCCTATCATACCTCCCATTTATTACCAGTAGATTCATATCGAGGCTATTACCAGTATCCTTTTTTAACCAGTTTAACTCCTTCAAGCAAAGGTGTTTGACTTTGTATGTGTGTGTGTGTGTGATTCTTCAGGAACCAATGATCCTCCACTGCTCGTCAGTTATCTATCTCTAAATAAATGTTTTTCAAGGCTCATTCACTGGATGTATTCAAGAAAGAGTTGGATATAGCTCTACGGGCTAACGGAATCAAGGAATATGGGGAGAAAGCAGGAACGGGATACTTATTCCAGATAATCAGCCATTATCATATTGAATGGTGGTGCTGGCTCGAAGGGCTGAATGGCCTACTCCTGTACCTATTTTCTATATCTGTTTTTGATGATGAAAAAAATGGCATTTTGCCAGCAATCTTTTGTGACAAAAACAAATGCAGAAAATCTAACTTGTTCATCAAGATTCCTGTCTTCCCCGAACAACTATTACAGTCAGTTAATAGCTTATCAGTTGAGAATGTTTTCACTCTTTTTAAAATTGTACTAGCATATTATATCACTAAATATATTTAACACTTTGAAACCATCCAATCCTGAGTATAGAATTCCATAGTAAAGGCAAAACAAAAAAAAGCTGCTTATACTAGAAATCTGAAATAAAACAGAAAATGCCGGAAACACTCAAAAGGTCAGGAGGCAACTGCAAAGAGAGACAATAGACATTTTGGCTTAGAAGTCCTTCATCTGGACATAATTTACAGCAATTTCCACGAGTTTTATTGAACAAGCATAGGAAATCTCTGAATAATATTCACTCAGTAAAACCATGAGAAGAAAATTGAATTGGTAATAGTACTGAGTGATTAGATTTGTGCTAGAACGTCTACACGGCTAGTTGAAAAGAATCCATCATATTTGTACAGTAAGCTAATGGCTGTGTAAGATATATATTTAAGGTGGAAGTCAATATAAATAAAATATGTTCATAAGTCATAGGAGCAGGATTAAGCCATTCGGCCCACCAAAACTACTCCGCCATTCAATCATGGCTAATCTATATTTTCCTCTCAACCCCATTCTCCTGCCCTCTCCCCATAACTCTTGACACTTACCAATCAAGAATCCGGCAATACCTGTCTTGAAAATACCCAATGACTTGGAATCCACAGCCATTCATTGTGGCAATGAATAACACAGATTCACCACCCTCTGACCAAAGAAATTCCTCCTTTCTAAAGGTACATCCTTTTATTCTGAGGCTATACCTTGTGGTTTGAAACTCTCTCACTAGTGGAAATATCTTCTCCACATCCACTCTATCCAGGCCTTGCAAAATTCGGTAAGTTTCAATGAAGTCCCCCCCTCATCCTAAATTCCAGTGAGTACAGTCTCAGTGCCGGCAAACGCTCATCATACATTAACCCAGTCATTCCTGGGAATATTCTCGTAAACCTCCTCTGGACCCTCCCAAAGCCAGCACATCCTTCCTCAGATACGGTGCCCAAAACTGCTCACAATACTTCAAATATGATTTGACCAGTGCCCTACAAAGCCTCGGGATTCCTTCCCTGTTGTAATATAAAATGGTGTCCTTTTATGCAACACAGGAATTTGGTATATTTGATTTTTCATGAAGTTCTGAATACAAATTCAATTTCTGTGTCTTATAATGAATTGGCATCTTTCAAACCTAATTAATAACTGTTTACAAACTTAATTGGTAAAAGGTAGGAAATTCTGCTTCCTGTGGTCCTACGATTTATTGAAATTGCTAAATGTTGTAACAATGCAACATGGATATAAGTGTGAATATAAGTATAGAAGTGTGAAAATGCTCATCTCCAGATTCAGGGACAGTTTCTTCCCAGCTGTTATCAGGCACCTGGATCATCCTACCACAACGAGAGAGCAGTCCTGAATTACTATCTACCTCCTTGGTGACCCTCAGACTATCCTTTATCGGACTTTGCTGGCTTTACCTTGCACTAAACTTTATTCCCTTATCATGTGGAATTCTCCGCCACAGAGGGCAGTGGAAGCCAAATCACTGGATGGATTTAAGAGAGAGTTAGATAGAGCTCTAGGGGCTAGTGGAATCAAGGGACATGGGGAGAAGGCAGGCACGGGTTATTGATTGGGGACGATCAGCCATGATCACAATGAATGGCGGTGCTGGCTCGAAGGGCCGAATGGCCTCCTTCTGCACCTATTTTCTATGTTTCTATGGATAGCAAAATGTGCTCAGCCTCTAGGTCTTATTCAAGATAGCATAAATTGGTACAGTCTTGGTTCAGAGGTTTGACTCAAAATAAGATAATAAGGTTCGGTATGAAACTTTGAGATGAGAATATTAGTCAATGGTTGTTTCCATTCACCACCCGCTTTTCCACCATTTGCAGATCAACACTGGGAGTGGGTCATAATCGAGCAAATGAAGATAATAATAAACCCTAACTAGAAATGGATAGGTTTTTTAAATTGGAAAAGCACCAAAGTGTTTCCTTTGCTTTGAAATCCTTCTGCATTTAATAAATGATGCATGTGTACAGCTTTGTTGTAATTTGCACTTTTTTTTTCAGGTGAAACATCCAAATAACAGATGGTCCTTAGATCATATTTACACCCCTCACAGACCTCCCCATCCACCTCCTCCTCCACCTCCTCTTCCTTCCAAGTTTCATCATTCTCTGCCGCACAAGTTTCAGGTTTTGTTTTTCTTTGTGTGCTTTGCCTTGACAGCCCCTCCTGAGTTTTTCCTCGACTGGCACAGTTTGTCATTAACTGTACAAGGCTAAAATTCTTCTTGGCTGATTCTTTATTATTCCACTTTTTAAGTAGTGTTTTGTGATTTATTTCACATTAATCTGATGGAAAGGATGCCGGATACTCCTTAAGGCTGTAATGGGCTCAAATTGAGGAACAGCAGTCTGATCAATAATGTGGAGAACTATTTCTAAACCTGAACACTGCTCAATCTCTCCTTCCACTAAACACCTCAATATTAATTTAAACTCAAATTGGCTTTTGAGTGAGCTTGCTGTATTTCATTACAGAGCCTCAGTGTTCAATTATTTGTAAAATGATCATGATGAAATAATTACATGGATTAAAATAGAAAATTAAGCACACAGTTGCTGAGGCCCATCGTTGTTTTTATGGAATTACAGCACTGCATGACATGTTTTGCATTTTCCTGAAAGCTTTTCCTTGAAATTCCTATATTATATAAATTCTAATGAGATACAAGCCTGAATTGAAAGTGGATTTGAATTTGCAAGTGTTCTGGTGTCCATTTAATTCCAATGGAAGCATTATTCCAACATTTTTATGATACCACAACCTCAATATTCTGTTTTTTCAGAGGCCTTTATTAGGAAATGAAAAATAAAGATCTGGCTGTTGATGCTCTCTCTGTTGGGGCCACGTTGAATTTTAGCCTAGACAGTTTTCATTGTACCACATTAACACCAGAAAACCTTGACTTCATTACAGATATTTCAGACTGACCTTTTTTTTTGTGAGGAGTGCAGTGTGAAAGCATGTGAGACTTGTATTTCTTTGCGTTATTACCTATTTGGCATTTTAGTTACCTTCACATAGCCAATCTTTTTGCACTGCATCTGATTCTTAAGGACCCATCTTTTGGTCCAAAACCTTTAATATTAAAACCACTATTCAGTTATGTGAGAGCAAAAACTTTGAGAAAAGGAATGTGATGTTGGATTTACCAAAAAAGTACAGTGTTTCTGCAGGGAACACAGATTCATTAATATTTGGATTCTAGTAGAATTTTGAGCTGTTGTATTGTTCAGAGCCAGATGGTTACACACACACACTTCCACACTTCAAAATTGTTCTAAACTACATGTAACTTTTCTAACCATTGGTAGCACTTGACTAATCTTTTTATTTTTATCTTTCATAGTCTAAACCATTCAGTTATTAAATCACATTTTTGTCTTGGCCTTACTAACACAGTGGTTGAAATTAGTGCTTTGGGCATTTTACAAACATGTTTGCATTACAGCCACTTGAGAATTTGTTTCTAAATTGCCTTATCTGAGATTAATGAGTAAAATAGTTCCAGGCATGTGTGTATCCAGTGCTATGGGTGTCAATCTTGTTCATTTTGCCACATGGTATTCTATTGATTATATAAAAGTGATGGCTTGAGAATATTCTTCAAGTAGCTGGATAGCATTTGTTTTATTGTAAATAGGCTTGTTCTATAAACAGGTTATCTAGTACATCAAATATCTATTTGATTCCTAATTCAGGAAATCTGTTTGATGCACTATTTTTGAATCCTGTATTTTGGTCACGCTAGTCTAAAAGATTTCCTTAAACTCCATGTTGCACCTTCCAGGTTTTCGGATTTTTTAAAAGAAAACTCAATGAAATTGTCAGCTAGATGATGGGTGTTTTAGTAATCTGTTAAGTAAATAATTGAATATGTAATGGAATAGCAAACCTTCTCTTGAGTTTTGCTCATTACTATAATTAATGTACTTTGATTCCACGCAGACTTCACGGAAGGTGCTTCAATATGTTTTACTCAGGTTATAGTTAAAATGCCTTAACATACAAGTTGCGCAATAGTTTATTAGTGTTTTTTAATGATGTATTGTTTATGCACAATAACAATGAATTGTGCTGTGGTGAGATTTCCCCTTTAACAGTTTTAATCGCACCGTCTCTAGGAGATGCAGAATGGTAATAAGCCGGATACCAACAACGAATGGTCTTTTTTTACATGATTTCATCAAAGACCAGTTTCTGTAAAACACTAGGTACGTGTCTTTTGCAGCTGGCCTATGCTGTAATCGTCTAAATAGTGTAATTTAAAATAAGCACAAAGCAATTCACGTTACTAAAATTCCAAGCATCATGCAGCAGTGGGTGTGGGGTGTGAGGTTACGGGATTGAGTGTCCAGTTCTGTTTTTTTTTTAATTACTTTAATTGCCCTCCCTTAAAATGTATTTTCCTCATCATGTGAGTGAATGAACAATTCCCCGGTAATCTGATTCATCCTTGTATTGAGGCAATAGGCAATAATATGTTAGGTTAGCTGGGGTCAAACCCTCTCCACTTTTACCTTTGTTACCTACCCTACCTATGTGGAAATTCCTGATGGATCAACTGAGATCGGGAAGCATCTATGTGGGAAGTTGCAATTCCAACCCTGCAACCTACCACACCAGTACTGATGGTGTGCCTACTGCATACTGTGCTGCTCCTTGACCACTAGGTTTTACTATTAATTTAATAAATGTTAAATGTACCTTCAAGGGGTTATTGTTTGTCCTATGATCATTTCCAGAATCAAACTCAAAAATAATAATTTATTTCCCTAATTAGAGTAGGCTCCCAACTGTGAAAAATACACATTACCTAAAGGCCATAGAGGCCCTTTCAGTAGCATTCTTATTATTGCTAGTATTCAGTCCTGACCTAACAATGCATTTGATCTGTCACTTCAAATTTTTACAGTGTGGTAAATCTATTCATCTAGCTAGTGAGACTTCAACCATAAGTTGAAAAAAAATTGGCAGTGTATACAAGATGTTATATAACTAGTCAGTCTGAAAAAAGGTCTCGACCCGAAACGTCACCCATTCCTTCTCTCCAGAGATGCTGCCTGACCCGCTGAGTTACTCCTGCATTTTGTGTCTGCCTAATCAGTATTATTCTTGCTTTAGCAATCATAACATTTCAGTATTAAATCCAACACTAATAACTGGTTCTTTACAAAAATTGCAATGTTACTGTAAACATTTTCATAGTGTACACAGTAAAAACGAGTTTGGAATTTAATTGATGTGAAAGAGCAGCTCTTTATAAAAGCACACATTAATTGTCAACAATTTTTATTTTAATTTTTTAGTGGACAGAAAATTAATTAATAAATATTACAGATGACTGAATTTTGCTGTTTATGTGTGTGTGTGTGTGTGTGTGTGTGTGTAAGTGTGTGTGTGCAGGCTGTACTTTTTGGAATGTTCCCTCACCCTCCCGGCATCCAATATACTTCATGTTTTGTACGTACAGAAGCCAAGTTTAATGTTCGTGTGACTGAAGAAGTCATGTGATTTGTTGTTAGTAAAATATAACTATTGGTTGTTTCCGTATAATTGAAATATAATGTTTCCTCACTTCCAGAATTTGGATATAATAGTTTGTGAAGACAGTAAAATTCTATTAGATTTAATGACATTTATTTGTCATATTTTCATGAATAAAGGAAATTCCCAATTGATGTAGCACTTTCTTTTTCCTTTGTCTGCAGATCGATCAACCTCTTCTGGAACAAAAGACTCATACTAATGTACCTTGGATTGTGGAACCAGTGCAAGAATCAAAAAGGGGAATGAATACCAAGTACGAGACCACAATATTCTAAACCTTATGTCTCATTCTCCTCTGTCTGTGCCTTCGCACTCTTGAGCAATCACTGCAAGCAGCACATTTTATCTCCTCTGGTGACCTCTAACCCAGCGGAGAGGAAACCTGCACTCGCTGAGTGACCTTTATACAGTTACTGTCATCACTGCATGAAGCTGCTCTTTCTCCTTGACATTATTCCCACTGTAGCAACAGGAACAGCACTGACACACGACAACTGTCTTTAGACATTAAAAGCCACTCCATCAGAAGGACTTAAACTGATGCAGTTTCAAGATTTTTCTCTTGGTCTTGGTCTTAGTATTTTTCTTCAGTCTTTTCTGGCTCATCACAGATTTTAGAAGATTTTAGAGCTCTAACTCAGAATATTTCTGCCCATGTGAACACTTGAATGCTGCTAAAAGCTGATAAAAAGTCAAAGCTTTTTTTTAATCACTTTGGACTATCACTTTTTAACTAAAAGCTGTGATTTATGAATTGCAGCCTTGGGATAATATTAGAAATGGCTAAGCTAAAATCTTTCAATGACTGCTTTCTTTTTGAAATTACTGCACTGTTCTGGTGGTTTACTAACTGCTTTTGGCAATTGTTGTGAATTTCACTATTGTTTTACTGGAAATTTCACAGCACATTTGTTCAATTCCTGCAGAATTTCTAGCCCTTATTTTAAACAGATCTGTGCTGACACTAATGTTGTGATTTTTTAAGTAATGTGGTACTGCAAAATTTAGTATGGGAATATTGTTATTTATTTTTAATGTAACCAGTAGTGATTTTTATGACATCTTGCTCCAAAAATATGAAAGGTAAAATGTTTTGAAGCAGGAAAAGAGTCAGGAGTTTCACACAGAGATGCTAGCTTCCAGTCTTATTTCTAAACTGTGTTTGATTGATAATTTTAAAATAGCTTGTACAACAGCAATCAAGTAAATTTCTGGTTTATGAAAATCGTTGACTGGGGGGAGAAAAGATCATAATTCCAATGTAGTTTTATTGTGATGTTCCTGAGGTCCCTTGTGGAATGCAGATGGTGTTCATGTCTGAAACCCAATAGTGTGTTGCACTACAGATGGAGGCATACTGCATATTTACACACGGCACTGGATAGGTTAGCAGTCCAAGTGCAGTGCTGGATGCAGAAGAGGTTGCATTCAGATGAGAAATCATAACTCTCTCAGAAAAAATATATGGTTTGCATGCATGATTGTTGAATTTAAATGAAACATGGCACAATTAATCTATTTTTGTTCTGTAGTACAAAAGACAAAATTTCACGAATAGTGACATGCTCGGCAGTGTGAAGCAACTTCCACTTCCGACAAAAACTATGATCTGGGACTGATTACTTACAAAACAAAGCAGCTGACAACTATTTTTAAACATGTGAAACCACAATCAACTGGTCAACTACCTGGAGCAATTAATGTTTGTTAAATATCATGCTTCTTTCTTTGCAAAAAAAAAATGTAGCAGCACATAACATAACCCTGCTGCATTGCCTATTGGAACCACATTGAGCCAAAGTTTAACTGTGGTATGTACAGGCAGAATTATAAACAATGGTTTAATAACAGTTATGACAATAACTGTTTAAAAAACTTATTGTGAATCAATTTAATGTTTATTTTAGAATCCTTATTGAACATGTGTAATTATGGTCTTAAGTTGTTTCAATGTTACATTATTTTTATATGATATAGAAACTAAGCTGGGCTTAATGATAAAGGTCACCCAAATATAACTTAATGGATGACTATTAGAGCTTGGGTTGTAATTGATAATCAAATGTATATTGTATGGTTGGACTGAATTTTAGTTCAATTCAGTGTTAATCTTTTAATACGGTATTACAGTACTTGAACAATGCGGTTTCCTTGTACATATTTTGCCTATTCACTGTTGATACATGTATGTAGTAATTTGGCAGTTTAAAAATAAACCCACTGTAAACATGGTACCAAAATGAAATTGTATGGGGATAAAATAGTGGCCTCGCTGCAACTAATAATTGTATATATGCTTGGGCTTCCAGTTACAAATTTTGTAATTTTGTCATTATTTATATCCTGCGAAAGCACATTAAATAAACAGGATGTATAAAAATATGAATGGTTTTCAATTTGTTTCCCTGTGTTGCTATATTATAAAATTATCACCACATTGGCTTAACACCAAAGCCTGGATATTGGTCTGATTGTGGATTCAATGTAAGTATTTTCTCCCATTCACTGGATCTCAAATCAATGTCCATTGGTTTAAATCAAGAAGTATCCATTTTGAATTATTCATGAACCCACAGTTTACAAATTATAGTAGTTGGTATTGTAAATTTGGTTGGCCTTTTATTTATTTTTTCTCCACTATATTTTATTCAGCCTTGTGGATATGTTCATGCAATCCAATGCAGAGTATACTAGATCAGACAAGACATCATCACCATCAATATTGGTCATACTTCATTTCTTTGGGTATTTTTCAACGAGTCCTTGCAAATATTTTAAACACCAATCTGAAACATAACCCTTTCATGATTTGTGAAACCCAGAGTTCTTATCTTGTGAGTAAATAACGAGTTTGTAATTTGAATTAAGTTTATGAAAATTATTCTAATATAAAGTTCAAATTGATTACATAGGAATGAGGAAAAAATTGCCTAAAGTATATTGGGAAATTTAGATTAAAAGATATGGTCGAGAAGTGGTGCAGACATTTTAAAGAATTCTTTATCTTTGAATGCACATTCCATTCAGAAATCATTATTACATAGGAACAGTATCTATTTTTGCTTAAGGAAAGTTAAGAATAGTAATGATTTGACAAAAAACTAAGTTACAAGAAATAGAGTCAGCATGATGGTTGGAAGTCTTTAAAAATGGACAGAGAAGAAAATATACATAAACTAGCATAACATTTAAAACTAATCATAAATGGAATGGGGATTTTGGAAATGGATAAAACTTTGAGTGCAGGTAGAAGAATGACCCAGAAGTAAACGTTGAAAACTTGGAAGTCTTAGTTTAGTTTAATTTAGAGATACAGCGTGGAAATAGGCCCTTTGGCCCACTGAGTCCATGCCAACCAACGATCACCTATACAAGAGTTATCCCAGTTTTGCCAACTACACATTACAGAAAACAATTAATCTACAAACCTGCATGTCTTTGGAATGTGGGAGGGAACTGGAGCAAAACCACGTGGTCACAGGAAGTACATGCAAACTCCATACAGGCAGCACCTGTAGTCAGGGATTAACACTGGATTTCTGGTGCCGTAAGCCTGCAACTCTATTGCTGTGTCATTGTGCCACCAAATCAAGAAAATGGAATGGGACTTATGGAAATGGATGAAACTCATACTTCATGTCTTCACAATAGAAGACAAAAAGTTAATTGAAGAGGTAAAAGAGAGGATTATAAAATAAATAAAACAGTATCAATAAAGATAGTGGACTTGATGAGATGCAAACTACTACTTGCCTTGGTCAACTTATTTTCTAGAATGGTTCCAGAAGACTGAAAACGCCAATTATAATACCGCGAGAAATACTGAAAGAAAACCAAAAACTTCAAGCCTTTTAATCTAACATCCATTGGGGGAAATAATGGAATCCATTTTTAAAGTAATGATAATGGAGTGCTTAAAACATAAAATGATTTGGCAGAGTCAACATCATTTCAAAAGGAAAAGGGTTTCAACAAATGTATTTGGTAATATGGATATGGGATTGGTAAACAGACAAAGTATGGGATAGACACAAAGTGCTGGAGTAACACAACAGGTCACACAGCATCTCTGGAGAAAAAGAATGGGTGATGTTTCAGGTCAGAACCCTTCTACAGATTGAATGTAGAGGGGGGGAGGCAACTGGGGGTAGAAAAAGGCCAGAACAAATTGGGGTCGGTAACCGATGACCAAGGTAGGGTGGCCCATTGTTGGCTGGGGAAAAGGTGATGATGAAGGGATAGAAGGATGCAAACATTAGAACTGGTAGGAAGACTTGGGTGGGGGATAGGGTGGGAAAGAGGGAATGCAGGGGTTACTTGAAATTGGAGAAATCACATTCATAGCACTGGGCTGTAAGCTGCCCAAGCAAAATATGAGGCTTATCCTCCAACTTGGGTGTGACCTCACTCTGACAGTGGAGGAGGCTCAGGACCGAACGGTCAATAGGGGAATGGGAAGGGGAGATAAAATGTTTGACAACCAGGATATTGCATAAGCCAAGGCAGATCGAGCATACGTGTTCAGCGAAACTGAAGGTCATTCTATGAGGTATATGAAACTCTCCAACCTAAGACCTGTACTTCTCTTGTCAGCGAATGTTTCCCCAAATCTCCAGGCTGATACCTTGGCCCCTGCCTTTAAAATCTTCTATGTCTGTGTTATGTCTATATTAATTTACAAACGCATCCAATCTTTCCATTGTTGTACATGACGAAGGATGATCAATGAACTAAAACAAGCAGGCATGAGATGTTAGCTGAAGATGCTCATCGGGCACTTGGTACGCGAGGGAGCTGTTTTAGTCCTGAAGCTTCACTGAATAATAGTAGGTTGACATTTCCTCTCCTAGTGACAAAAGTAGTGCAGATTTTAGATAATATCACCAGGCTTAAATATTTCATTTGGTGACATAACTTGAAATTATTCTGCTAATGGCGGCACCTAATTGATAAGGTTCTTTCAACTGACTAGGTCAAAGACAGTTTGAGATTCAGCACATTATGTGAAGAGCATTGCCTTCCTCCTGGCACGTGTTGATCTTCGGGCAAAGATTATGTCAACATAATCTTTCTGGAGGACAGAAGCTACTGTACATTAACTTTCAGGATAAACATATTCAGCAAGCAATTGCTACTTTGACCCATGCAAGTGTCTCACCATTCAGGCAAAACTCCCTTTCAGTTGTGGCAATCAATCCAAAGTCTTTGTTTATGTTTGTCAGAATCATGTCAGCAATTTTTATATATTTTCCATACCCCCTCCTATCAGGCAAAAATAGTGGAGGTATTTGTTATTGCACAAAGTCTTCCTTATTTCAACACCACAGTTGGAGCTCAGTCTCTTCCTGCAGTTCTTCCAGATGCCCAGGAGATGAATGTCTTTTCAAGTTCATTACAGTTGGCTTTATAAGAAAGGATGTCTCTGTTTGACGTCTGTGATTGCATTTAATCCTGATTCCTAAATCTCATGAGTCATGTCCCTGATGGTATTCAATCCAGCAAAGCATCTGCTTATTATAGTCACTGACGATGTTTCGAGTGAGACATTTGTATATCTTCTATCATACATAATTCTTAAGGATCCATTTTTAAAAGAACAATTACATTATCCCACACAGATGTAATGAATGTGCATCAGCAAATTTGCATAAGTATTCATTGCAAGTTGCATTTAGTTCTTCAAAATCCTCACCTGTTTTTAGAGAAGAGTTAATTCTGTGATGTGTGTTTTGCAATATCCAGAATGATTTCCTCAGAGTATGCTGTAACCCAGACTCTACCTTGTACAAAAAAAAGACCATTGTGCACTTGTAATACTGGTCAGTCTTTCTTCAATTTTTGCTTTAAGGATTATCTTGAAGTATTGAAGTACTTGAGTTTAAAAAAAGTTATACCAAATGTTATTTTGGTTTATTTCTCAGTGTCCAGCATTGTCAAATAAGTATGTAATAGGATATGTACAAACAAACTAATGAGAAAATATCTTTGTTGCCCAACAATTTGCCATCATAATCTATAGTTCATTACTCTTCACAGCCTTTTATTGATCAATGATTTCCTGTCACTGAACAGCCAGTATTCTTGTCACGTGACAAGAATTCACAACTATTTTGAATTAAACCTTAAAATTTGAGATTTCAGTTGCACATTTTGCAAAACAAGAGGCTTTTTGGCATTTGAAGGATGTGTAACAAATTTTAATCCATTTTCTTTTCCTTCTCCAAACGCTACATCTGTATTAACATTATATTTTTCTCTCCTGAGTGAAGATATGTGGTCCTGGCCAGCAATGCAAGTAATCATCCAGAGAGGTCAGTAATAAATTAACATGGCCAAGAGATTTCTGTAAACGTTGACAGATGAACGCCATTCATTCTGTATTATCAACATTATACAGTGTGGAAACAGGCCCTTCAGCCCTTCGAGTCAGCACTGACCAGCGATCACCCAGTACATTAACACTATCCCACACTAGGGACAATTTACCATTTTTACCAATGCCAATTAACCTACAAACCTGCATGTCTTTGGCACGTGTGAGGAAAACTGAGCACCTGGAGAAAACCCACATGGTCACAGGGAGAACGTACAAACTCTACAGACAGCACCCTTAATCAGGATCAAACCCAGGTCTCTGGTGCTGTAAGGCAGCAACTCTACCACTGTGCATAAACCAGATCCTGTACATCATAAGGAGTTTAAAATAGGGATTGTCTGCTTCTTGTAGGTGTTGTGCACTAACTCTTCTGGCAAAATGACTGAGTACCCAAAGTGAGTGTGTTAGTACATGGCGTAGGAGTGAGTGTGTTAGTACATGGCGTAGGAATTTAGAGTGAAAGCTGTGGGAGTACCTTTAATATCAGTGCCATGAATTATAAAAAATAAACATAATGTTTATCGAAAGAGAAACATAGAAACATAGACATAGAAAATAGGTGCAGGAGTAGGCCATTCGGCCCTTCGAGCCTGCACCGCCATTCAATATGATCATGGCTGATCATCCAGCTCAGTAGCCCGTACCTGCCTTCCCTCCATACCCCCTGATCCCTTTAGCAAAAAGGGCCACATCTAACTCCTTCTTAAATATAGCCAATGAACTGGCCTCAACTACCTTCTGTGGCAGAGAATTCCACAGACTCACCACTCTCTGTGTGAAGAAATGTTTTCTCATCTCGGTCCTAAAAGACTTCCCCCTTATCCTTAAGCTGTGACCCCTGGTTCTGGACTCCCCCAACATCGGGAACAATCTTCCCGCATCTAGCCTCTCCAACCCCTTAAGAATTTTATATGTTTCTATAAGATCCCCCCTCAGTCTTCTAAATTCCAGCGAGTACAAGCCCAGTCTATCCAGTCTTTCCTCATATGAAAGTCCCGCCATCCCAGGGATCAATCTGGTGAACCTTCTCTGTACTCCCTCTAAGGCAAGAACGTCTTTCCTCAGGTTAGGAGACCAAAACTGCACACAATACTCCAGGTGCGGTCTCACCAAGGCCCTGTACAACTGCAGCAGAACCTCCCTGCTCCTAAACTCAAATCCTCTTGCTATGAATGCCAACATACCATTCGCTTTCTTCACTGCCTGCTGCACCTGCACGCTTGCTTTCAATTGCCTTGGTGGAGTGCAGGCAAAAATGTTCAAATGGGAGATTGGCCCTCATATGATCCCTTCCCCAAGACATGGCCCGACCTTATTTACTGTTGTGAGTGAGTGCTTTCTGAAGTGACTGCCGGCGGGACATCAACCGCCTCAAATTTTTCACTCCCCTGACTTACTCAAACCTCTCCCCTCCTGAACATACAGCCCTCCGCTCACTCTGCAGCAACCCTGACTTCGTTATCAAACCCGCTGACAAGGGAGGTGCCGTGGTAGTCTGGCGCACTGACCTCTACCGGATTCTTCTTCTGTCGTGTGTCTTTTAGACCTGCAGCTCCGTTGAGGCGAGCCAGGCCAACATGTCATCATCCAGGTCAATCAGACCTCGTTCACCATTCGGTGGGCGGTATTTGGGGCAACTGGTGACTATGTGCTCCACTGTCTGTGTTGGGTCCCCACACTCGCTGGAGGCACTGTCGACGAGACCCCACCTCTTCATCGCCACTCCATAGCATCCGATGCCTGTCCTCAAGCGATTGAGGGTTATCCACTGCTTGCAGGGCAGGTCCTGGCCAGGGACGTCCATGGGTTCACCGATGTAGCCTAGATGGTTCCGCTGACTTCCACTGGTCTCTCCATCTCGCCTTGACCCAGATGGCCTTGGAGGTGTTGTACAGAGCAGCTCGTGGGCTTGCATGGCAAAGGAGCACCGTGACTTGAGGCGCACATGTCGTGGTGTCTGTGACGATCTGATGGAGAAGGTGGAAATCACTGGTCAGTTCACACTATTTTTCCTCTTTTCAAAGTCCTAACCACAGTTTTGCCATTAAGGACCTGAATAGTGCCACCCATCTGAGTTTGCTCGTGTTACTGTTATCCGGGGATATCAACACCAATCCTGGTCCATACACCCCCCAAGTACCTGTGTGGTGTATGCAGCAAGGCAGTAAAGTAGAAGCAACAAGCCATTGAGTATGAGGACTGCAATGTATGGTATCATAAACTATGTATTGAAATAAGCAATGAAGTGTTTGAAGTTTTGCAAAATCATGTATCCTACAGTTGGAAATGTACTGGATATGTGGCCTCCCAAATTTCGCCTCATCTATTTTTGACTTTATGGATAGTTTTGAATTGTCAGATCCATTTGATCCGTTGGCTGCATCACCTGACTCTAGTGTTGAGCCTTTAGACCTTGACAACTTGGAGCCAAGAAACTTTCACCAGCCCCAATGTAGTCGTGTTAGTCAAGGAAGGAAAACCAAACAGAAATCTAAATGCAAGCCCATCAATATTGTTAATATAAACTGCCAGAGTGTTAAAGCGAAGCGCGATCAGTTCCATGTGTTGATTGACACGGAAAGTCCTGATATAATAACAGGGACAGAATCATGGCTGAACAGCAACTTTACTTCTGGTGAAATTTTCCCACCTAATTACCATGCGTTCAGAAAGGACAGAGGTGGCGGTGATCCACATGGGGGAGTTTCCATCGCAGTCAAATGCAATCTCATCGCAAATGAAGAAACCGACCTAATGACAGATAGTGAAAGCATGTGGGTCAGCATTCGTATGCAAGGGATGACGCCTATGTACGTGGGAGTTTTCTATTGCTCGCAAACTGCCGATGTTGAGCATGTGAAACAGCTTGATTGTGCCCTGAGCAAAATTCCACCTCAAGCTTCGGTGTGGCTCTTAGGAAATTTCAATCTTCCTCACAACTGGGAAAATTTCAAGTTCACACCAGGTGGATCTTATGCTGGACCTAGTAAAGCAAAGTTGGAAATTGCGCTCGATCACAACTTATAACAACAAGTGAAAGAACCGACTAGACTTAACAACATCCTTGATTTGTGTTTCACCAACTCACCATCTTTTGTGGACAGCACAGAAGTAATTCCTGGTATCAGCGATTAGCAAGACAGTGACTGTGAACGTATCAGTGAAACCTAAGTTAATCTGGCCAGCCAAGCGTAAGATTTTTCTCTACAAGAAAGCCAGGTTTGAAGACATAGGGGACAGGCTCAGGAACTTCGATGAGAAGCTGACTTCCGACTACATGGACTATTAATGAGCTAGTGACTGAATTTAACCAAGTTGTCCAGAATGCTATGGACAAATTTATACCCTCCAAAATGACTTCTTCGAGATGGAAATTACCCTGGATAAATAATTCCATTAAGAGAGACATTTGTAAAAAGCACCTATACAGAAAAGCCAAGAAACATGGCTCTTCAGCAGTTTGGGACATTTTCAAACAGCATCGCAGACACACAGACAGGAAAATTAGGAAAGCCAAGAAGGAGTATATCCATGATATCATTGGTGGGAGTTTGGAGAGTAACACCACCAAACCATTCTGGAATTTCATCGTCAAAATGGCAAGAGGTGTTCTTCTGATGGTACTAACATTTGCTTTGCTAAAGACAAGGCAAACATGTTCAATGACCAATTTTGTTCAGTTTTTACCAACGAAGACACAAATAATTTTCCTGATATGCTTGATTCTGAAATTCCTGGCTTGCTGAACATTGTTATCAACAAACAGGGTGTTGTGAAGCTATTGTAAGATGTGAATCCAGATAAAGCTTCGGGTCCTGACGCCATTCCTGCGAAGATCCTGAAAGAATGTGCCTCCTCAATTGCTCCAGTGTTAACTAAGATTTTTCAGAAATCATTTAATTCTGGCTGTTTACCGGATGTTTGGAGTGATTTGAAGTAAAACTCCGCTTTACAAGAAAGGTGATAGAAGTAACCCCGGAAACTATAGACCAGTTTCGTTGACATCAATTCCATGTAAGATTTTGGAACATATCATGAATCATATCATGAATCATTTTGAACAATATCACATCTTAGTCGACGTGCAACACGTTTTCCACAAGGGATGTTCCTGTGACACTCAATTATCTGCTCTTGTTGATGACCTTGCAAAGATTTTGGATGATAAAGGCCAGGCAGATCTGATTATCATAGACTTCAGTAAGGAGTTCGATTCTGTGCCACACCCTACGGGCATTGCTGCAGCCAACTAAGCCTGCAAGTAAAACGTATCAGGAATGTAAGGATGCTTTAATTGCTCATTTCTCGCCAAAACCAACAGAAATGGTGCAAAGATATCGATTCTATACCTGCACACCAGCAAATGAAACAATCCCTCAGTTTCTAGCAAAGCTCCGACAGTTAAGTGATGGGTGCAATTTCAAGGAACTGGAAAATAAGCTGAGAGACAGATTGGTGGTAGGGTGTGCAGATGTTAACATCCAGCAGAAACTGTTGGGTACACTAAAATTAACCTTTGAGAACGCAGTCAATATTGCGACAGCGATGGAGGTTGCCAAACAAGATGTAGAGCAGATCCAGAAGATCGGAAAGCCTCAAGAGGATACTACCTCCGTCAATCAGCTTCAAAGGAAGGTGTCTGGACTACAGAAGACAAGGAGTCAACCAAGGACACACAAATTCAAGGGTCATTCCTCTAAGAAATGCTGGAGATGTGGTGGCAGCCACAAGCCAGCGATGTGCAAATTTCGAGAAGGTAGATGCTTCAGGTGCTCGGGAATGGACCACACTAAGAGTCAGAAAAAAGCAAACCGCTTGGAGGAGGCAGCTTCGAATTCATCAGAGGAAACAATGAGCCACTTGGACGATGATCAACTTGGAAGTAGACAAACTCTGAACTGTATAAAGCCACTTTGATAGTGAACGGCAGGGAGGTACAACTAGAAGTTGACACTGGAAGTCCATGGACTATCGTACCAGAAGAAGTCTTCAGACTAGATCCCAGTAGCATCAAGCTGAAATCCTACACTGGCGAGAAGGTTGACATCTACGGACAAGCAGCAGTACAGGTACAGCTCGAACCTCACAGTAAGCCAGAAACGCTGACCCTAGTGGTAGTAAAGAATGGTGCAAGCCTAATGGGAAGAGACTGGTTAAGGAAGTACCCTGGATTGTTGTTAAAGCTAGTCAGCCAGAACACGCAAGAGTCAAGATTAAGTCCACCCAGTAGTATGCACATTTGCAAGATGCCATGGACACAGTACTCAACAGACACACCAAACTGTTTGATAACAACAGTCATGGAGTACTGAAGGTATACCAAGCCAAGGTACATCCACAAGACGAAAACAGTGGAGCAAAGTTTTACAAGGCAGCTCCTGTTTCATACGCTGCTAGAAAGCAGATAGATGCCGCATTGGATGACTTGCTGCAGGATGGCATTATCAAGCCTGTGAAGACAGCAGATTACGCATGCCCGATCATAGCTGTTCTGAAACCAGATGGGAGAATGAGAGTCTGCGGCAACTACAAGCTCACAGCAAATAAGGTGCTGAAAGTTGAACAGTATCCCCTTCCAACGTATGGAGGATCTACTGCAGGAACTAGAAGGAGGAGAAAAGTTCTCTAAACTAGACCTCTCCCATTCCAAGTTCAAATGGGGAAAGGAACAAGAGCAGGCATTCCCGAGATCCAAGCGTCTTCTTCAGAGTGACAGTGTGCTGACGCATTACGATCCAGCCAAACCCATCCTTCTCCAAACGGATGCAAGCCCCTATGGCTTAGGTGCTGTGATCAGCCATGTTGAATCAGATGGACAAGAACACCCGATAGCTTTCGCTTCACGCACTCTCAAGCCCAGTGAAGGGAACTACGCACAATATGAAAAGGAGGGTTTATCCATAATCTTCGGACTGAAGAAGTTCCACAAGCAGTTACATGGAAGGTCTTTCACCATTGTGACTGATCACAAGCCTCTGATGGGACTCTTTGGAGACCACAAGCCGGCCAGCCTGATGGCCTCTGCTCGCATAGCAAGATGGCATTTGATCCTGTCTGCCTACAGTTACATGATAGTCCATCGAGAAGGCAAGAAACACCAGAATGCAGATGCGTTGTCACGCTTGCCGATCCACGAAGAAGACTCTTCATGGAATCATCCGGAGCTCGCCAAGCTTGATGAAGCACCAGAGACACGCATCAAGATGCTCACCAATCTGGACACACGCCCTGTTGATGCACAGGAAGTGAAGAGAGCCACCAAGAAGGACAGAGTTCTCTCCAAGGTGAAGAACCACATCATGGAAGGGTGGCCAAGTGCAAGGAATCTTCCAGAAGAAGTAAAGCCCTTTGCCAGCAAGAAAGAAGAGCTCAGTGGAGGATGACATAATCCTGTGGGGACCACGAGTGGTTATCCCAGATAATCTGGAGAAAAGGACTAGAATCCTTGAAGAACTTCATAGCACGCACCCTGGCTTTGTGAAAATGAAGACATTGGCGAGATTATACGTTTGGTGGCCAGGAATCAACAAAGAGTTAGAACAACAAGTGAGAAGTTGTCCAAGCTGTCAGCAGAGTCAGCAGAGTCCTGTTGCAGCCCCAATCCATCCATGGGAGTTCCCTGAGGGACTGTGGAGTAGAATTCACTGTGACTATGCCAGCCTCGACAATGAGAATGTGCTGATTGTGGTCGATGCTCACAGCAAATGGATTGAAGCCATGCGGGTGAAACACGCAACAGCAGCAGCAACAGTGATTGCCCTGAGACGGTTGTTTGCAACTCATGGGTTACCAGAAACGGTGGTCACAGACAATGGTACGCAGTTTGTGTCTGAAGAATTTGCCAAGTTCCTCAGCAGCAACAACATCTGCCACATTCAAACATCACCCAAGCACCCGTCCAGCAACGGACTAGCAGAAAGAGGGGTACAGACGGTGAAAGCAGGTGTGAAGAAAGGAAAAGGATCAGACCTGGAACTAAAGATCCAGAAGTTCTTGCTGATGTACCGAGTCACACCTCAAGAAACGACTGGAAAGTCACCCAGTGAACTGATGTTCAGACGAAAGATCCGCACTAAACTTGACGGTCTGTGACCCAATCTTAGCAAAACTGTTCGAAGGAAGCAAACCTCAATGAAACAGGCAGCAGATCGAGGAAGCAAGAAGCGAGTCTTTGATGTGAATGATCATGTCATGGTCAAGAACTTTACATCAGGTCCCACTTGGCTTTACGGAATGATAGCAGAAGTCATCAGTGAAGTCCTGTACAATGTAAAGTTGAGTGAGGGAAGAGTCGTTCATCGTCATGTCGATCAAATGAGAGCGTACTTGCCAAAAGGTGATGAACACACCCACTTCCAACAAAGAGAAGTGGTTCAACCAAGCGAGGACCCACTGATAGTTCTGCCAATTCCAACCGTAGGGGTAGATCCTGAAAGCACTTCAGAGAGTGACGAACATTTCATCCACAGTGATAAAACAACATCACAGCCAGAGCCGGATATTTCAAAACACATGAAAAATCCAACACAGACAGATAGACGCATGTCTAATAGAACTACACGAAAACCTAAAAGATTTGAGGATTTTGTTCTTTATAAGTGAACGTACAGATATACTAGCAATGTGTTATGTATTTTGTTTGCCACACATTTTAGTTACGATATGCAAGTCTATTGTTTGATATTATGTGACTTTAGACATGGGTATATGTGTAGTTGATTTAAATTGTGCTACCTGCCTCCGTTAAAGGGGGAGGAGTGTTGTGTATGAGAACAATTTAATATGAAATGACTTGCGTGATTGTACGCATGCACAGAGAGACTCAAGATGGTGATAACATGACCAAGGCACGTTTAAATACTTGTGTGTTCCGAGTTTTAGTCATAGTCCGATTACAGCACAAAGGCATAACAAAGACATAACAACAGAACCAAGTCTATAGCCTACAAGACTCTGATAAGACCCAAACTTGAGTATTGCTCTGGGATCCACAACACAAAACAGATGGGGACGTTAGAAAGAATTCAAAATAGAGCTGCAAGGTTCACCGTTGGCGATTACAGTAGGGAGTCCAGCATCACTTAATTTTTTGCTGATCTAGAGTGGGAAACTCTTCAAGACCGTAGGACCAAATTACATCTGATGACCATTTATAAAGAAACGCACGGGTTTATTCCAAGCCATATCAAGAGTCATCTTCAATCTGCAAATTCATCCAGACAACCAAAGACCAGGCAATCAGGAGTTTTCAAATACAACATCATCCCAACGAGTAAAGACTGTTACATAGGTATTCACTGTACCCAAAGACAATTTGCGAATGGAATCATCTCTATCATGACATTCGCACTGCACCCTTCAAGACCAAGTGGAAAACAATCAATATTAAGACGTTGACCTTTAAGGCCCACTTTAATATTTAATTGCAACTTGGCACATGTCTCTCCTAACGTATGCGACAATCAGTGATGGTGATTATACGTCAAGATACAGATACAGAAATGTGTAACATTCAGGGAAAACTTCTAAACCTATGTCAATTCTCTAACCGCGATCCTGTGATAAGGTATTTATTTCACAAAATGCTGGAGTAACTCAGCAGGCCAGGCAGCACCTCAGGAGAGAAGGAATGGGATGAGGTATGTCCATTGGGGATTTGGTTCTTTAGACTTGCCATCCTCCGCATGGAAAGAAATTTGCACATCACGACGTCCATGTTCAACCCAGCCACCCGCCCTGCACATCACAACCTTCACCCACGCTGGTCTCAGCCACCCGCCCTGCACATCACAACCTCCACCCACGCTGGTCAGCCACCCGCCCTGCACATCACAACCTCCACCCACGCTGATCTCAGCCACCCGCCCTGCACATCATGACGCCCACCCACGCTGGTCAGCCACCCGCCCTGCACATCACAACCTCCACCCACGCTGGTCAGCCACCCGCCCTGCACATCACAACCTCCACCCACGCTGATCTCAGCCACCCGCCCTGCACATCACGACGTCCATGTTCAACCCAGCCACCCGCCCTGCACATCACAACCTCCACCCACGCTGATCTCAGCCACCCGCCCTGCACATCACAACCTCCACCCACGCTGGTCTCAGCCACCCGCCCTGCACATCACGACGCCCACCTGCCGACCATTGGCCGTCCCCGCCCACCGACCGGTGACCTGCGGCCTTTGGTGGGAGCTGCCCACCGAACTCAGCCGGGGGGTCCAGCAGTCGCACCGATCCTTCTCACGCTGTGAACACTGCGATTGATGGTAAGTGTCCAGTGGACATTGCATCAGG
The DNA here is from genome assembly GCF_053455715.1 of Rhinoraja longicauda. Taxonomy (NCBI): domain Eukaryota; kingdom Metazoa; phylum Chordata; class Chondrichthyes; order Rajiformes; family Arhynchobatidae; genus Rhinoraja; species Rhinoraja longicauda. The sequence goes on from NC_135975.1 coordinate 23,266,783, forward strand.
CAACCCCGTTGCAGAGTGTACACTGTAGACTTGAGACGCTCACCCGTGTAGTTCCATTAGACATTCTTGTTTTAATATGGGTTTGGCCAGCACTGGCATACTATTGTAAACTATCGTTTAATGGGATATGCAAACGCGGGCAAATGGGACAGTCCATGGTCGGCATGGACTTGTTGGGCTGAAGGGGAGCGTTGTATTACTCTGACAATGATATAAGCGATCAACATGCCAGTACACGTGGTTCTCTCATTGATCTTTAAACATATGAATATGAAAAGACAAAATTTGTGGATAGGTTAGTAAAAGTGGAGATCAGTAATAGGTAAGTAAACACCATGATGAGCACGACAAACTCCTCGTTTGCGGCCAGTGCTTTGGCTAGTGATAAAATTCCTGTTTTTTTCCACCTCCTAGACATAGTGCATCTGAGAAAAGTAGAAAGCACTGAATGGAGAATTTACATCTAACAATCTCCCAATACAATTCCTGTCAGGACACGGCTGTCTGAGAGAATACTTAACTGAGACTCGTGCTTTAGGGTACAAATGGCAAGGACGAATGTAAGAAAAATCTGCACAAAGCCGAATAGTTCGAATTAAAAACTGATTGTTCTTTCACTGATCATACTCATTAGACCCAAGGAACTGAAAATGCTGGAATCTTGAGCAAAACAAAGTGTTGGCAGAACTCAGAGGATCAGGGCAGTATTCGTGGAGGAAATGAACAGACCATGTTTTGGGTCGGGAACGTTGTTTGTCCTTTATCTCCATAGATGCTACCTGGTCCACTGAATACCTCCATCACTTTGTGTTACACTCAAATATTATACTAGACAAATACATTCTTAAAATATGGCAATGATTTTGGTGCAAGCTCTGAATAACAATAGGATTATGGAATTTGGCAACTGTATATTAAATTGAAAACATGGTATCGTTTGTTAAACAAAGTACTGTATACATGGGCAAGATTGAATGGATGAATGCAGAATATTTACTCCCAATACTATGCTTTTTAAGAAAGATGTATGGTGTTGAAAGCAGTTTAGAAACAAGTGAATCAGTCATCAAAGTTACATTTTGAGAATTTCTGATTTCTCTTTGTGAAAATGGAAATATTTCCAAGGGACTGGAAATAATTTTCCAAATCTTTTTCATAGACAAAGTAATAAAATTGTGCTGCATATTTTTGGCACCTAGATGATGCCGAGGATTTTTAAAAAATGTATTCTTCTCACGACATGGCAGGCCATGGACAAAATATTGTTAATTTGGTTTATTATAGATGGGTATTTGATGGTTGGTATGGATATGGTAGGTTCAATGTGCTGTAGAATGTTCCTGCACATTGCCATTAATTTCATCACGTCCAAATGTCTAAATTGCACTGTATACTGGTGAGATGTTCAGGAAATGTCATCGTAACTAATCATTGGTTAGATCAGTTTGCAGAATTATAGGTATAAATAGCCAATTACATTAATGTAGAAATCATATGCTCAAGAAGTAGAGAGTCAAGAGTATTTAATTATCATAAGTACTGGCAACGGGGCAATGAAATTTTTATTTGCTGCAGCTTAACATGCCCATTAATGCAATGACACACCAACACATATATAAACATGGATTTAATAAATTAATAACAGTCATTCTAGTTCACCATAATAAGGGGACTGTAATGGCAACTTCAGTCTTTTCCAATAAAGTCCTTTCCGCTTGCCATTACTTCACAGGGAATGGGAGTGAACTTGACGCAAACCAACAAAGAGATTTTCCAAAAGTATTTACTCAGTTTAATTAGTCGTTTATTGAAGTAGTAGTACAAACAGGTCTGTTGCAGGTCTGTATCTCCCCAAGCTTTCAGTTCTCGTCGCAGGTCTGTTGAGAATTGTATCTCTCCAAGTTCCCCATGTCTGACCCCTCCTGTCTCTACAGCTCCAGATATAGCACCTAGTTCTGGCTCCTCCCAGTACGTTATGCCCATATATGTAGTCATCTCACTACAGCCCCCAAGTGTCCAAAATAATACAGCAAGATATCTAGACAAAATAACATTATATGCTAAAACAGCCAGCACAAACACAAATGGCTCCTACAGTGAGGGATCCACCTATGACACTGGGGGGGGGGGGGGGGGGGGGGAGAGGGAAGGGGGGGGGGAGAGGGAAGGGGAGGGGAGGGGGGGTGAACAATGACATTTACTAAAGAACAAGGACAACTAGAATGGAAAGCCTCATCTTGGGAAGAGATGGAGAAATTGAGAGTAGGGCTTAGTGTCTTTGCAAGAGGCCCAGTGGGAGGAAGCGTAGTTCAGATAACTAGGAGTTGGTAGGTTATAGTAGATGTCAGTCGATGGACTGTCCCCGGTGATACAGACAGAGAGATCAGTAAAGGGGAAAGAGAGATCAGAGATAGTCCAAGTGAATTTGAGGGCAGGGAGGATGTTAGTGGTAAAATTAATGAAATCAATGAGTTCTGTACTAAACCAGCATTCCTTCCACTGGCTTCACTATCTGCAACTCCTCAATTCTTTCGTCTTACACTACTGTCCACAATCTGACTTACAAAAATTCCCCCCACCTGTACCAACCTAATACATGCCATGCTTTCTCCTGCCCAACCCCACCTTCCAGTTTTCTTTTCCCCTCCTGCAAACAGTCTGAAGAAGGGACCCAACCCAAAACGTCACCTCTTCATGTTCTCCAGAGATGCTGCCTGATCCGCTGAATTACTCCAGTAGTTTGTGATTTTTTTTGCCTGATGTATATGCTGTTATCGTTCAAGTGACCTAGTGCCGTGGAGAGCTAGCGAGATCGCATCTTCTGTTGATCTGTTATGCATTAGAAGTTGAAAATGACTATTCATCATTTATATTTTAATTGTTACTGCCAATTACAACATAAACTGCCAAAAAGGTGAATTTATGGGATTGATCTGTGTTAATTAGAAAGATTATGTGGAAACAATAAATTGACAATTCATTTTCTTGCAGTACAAATAAAACAACTAACCAAACAGAATAAAGGGATATTACAGACAAACTTTGGCAGAATATTCCATGTGGATTAGTGTAAAGTTCAACATGTGTTTCTGTTGTGAAAGCTGAGGTGCCAATGGGAAGCATTGGAAAGGTTTGAATTATAGCAAGGCTGACATTTGTATCAAAAATCGTAATTAGATTGGGCCAAAGGGACTTAGTCACACATTTCTATTTTCTGCATTGCCAAATTTTACCAGTGAAAATATGTGGTCAGGTGAGCTGATAATCAAATCTTGAAGTCAAATTTGATCTGTTGATGTCATTCAAAGATGACGTTTATTCAGATTTGAAAGTATTGGAATTTATTAACATGAATGATTTGTTAGTTTGCTTGCTGCTAATAAAACAAAGCATTAATGTATGACTATTTGTAGATTAAAAAAGGCAGAGCCCATAAAGATTTTCATTGCATAATGCATTGGACTGGAATTTTTCCAGTGTTTACTGTGTGAATTGGGTAGAGCAGCATCTTGAATAGAAGCAAAATTCTCACTTAAATCCCTTTCCCTGTTAACTGTCTGGAAATATTGGGAGAGACAGAGTTAAGGTTCTTGCCATCTGTCACTGTTACAGCCAGCAGAAGCACAGGCAGTACATTGACAATGGCTGGAAGGTTCCAAGAGTCAGAATAAAGGGACATTACTTGGTAATGTTTTCTTCCTCCCTTGATTCAACCCCCAAAGATGTGCTTGGTAAGTCTCAATTTCAACTGAAGCTTCTAGCCAAATTTCTCTTCCCACTTCAAGATAGCAACGCAATCAAGAATTTTCTCATTCACAGCAATAGGTCCCATGTTAGGTTGAGTAATCTCACCAGAAATGCACACGAAACCCCAGAACCTGAAAGTTAGCCCTCGAATATGTGGGCTCAATGGACATACTACACTTGCCAAATACCAACTGCCTTCCCTTAACCACCCTGCCAGTGCTTCATGAGTAAGCAAAGAATTTTGTCTATTTCCACCATGTTTGTACATCTCCTATTATAAACCATAGTTGAGCTGTTTGTTGAAAATACATGCAAACAACCAACTTCAGTGTAATTTGCTTGTTGACTCTCATCCTTGCACTGGGAACACTCATGCATGAGTGTATACTCACAACTGGGCTCCTTCAGGTGATTGATAATGACTTATTTTCATTCTAGTTTTGTGAGTTCTGAGGTGGCTAATGAGGTTCACAGAGGAACTGCATCCCATCGTGAGATGTTTCATGAGATGACTAATGAGGCAGGCTGGTGTGCAGTTTGTGAGCTGCTGCACTCCTATTGGTTTTTGTTGGGCTTCCGTGGGCTCTCTATGCATGGACAAGCTTCTGAATATATCCTGAATGTTCCTTCTCCAGTGTGAGTAGTCATGGGACAGAGGCTCCTAAGCATCAGTAGGAACATTGCACTTCTTCAATTTGAGAACATCCATGAATCTTTTGCTTGGCCTGCTTGGCAATTTCTTCCCATGACAAAGCTGGGAAAGGAATGTCTGTTTCATGAGTATGGCGTGAGTTATGCGAATGATATGTCTGCCCAATGTTACCACTATGAATAGGCCCACATACTTTGACCATATTCCTTTTCTCCTCTATGCACTAAATACTTCTTGAAGTCCTGTGCTAACATTTTTAGCAACAGCATTAACATGAGCCCCTGTAATGTGAGCCCATGTAAATGTAATATACTGTAAGCACCACATTTAGGAAATGTATACAGTATAAATAGATGTAGGAAGGAACTGCAGATAGATGCAAAATGCTGGAGTAACTCAGTGGGACAGGCAGCGTCTCTGGAGAGAAGGAATGGGTGACATTTCGGGTTGAGACCCTTTTTCAGACTGATGTCAAGGGAGTGGGCGGTACAGACATAAAATGTAGTCAGAGACAGTAAGACTGGTCGGAGAATTGGAAGGGAGAGAGGATCGAGAGAGAGGGAAAGCAAGGGCTACTTGAAGTTAGAGAAGTCAATGTTCATACTGCTGGGGTGTAAGATACCCAAGCGAAATATGAGGTGCTGTTCCTCCAATTCGCACTGGGCCTCACTCTGACAATGGAGGAGGTTCATGACAGAAAGGTCAGCGTGGAAATGAGAGCTGGCTAGAATCTGCAGGTCTTTCCTGCAAAAGGAACTGCAGATGCTGGTTTAAACCGACGATAGACACAAAATGCTGGAGTAACTCAGTGGGACAGGCAGCATCTCTGGATAGAAGAAATGGGTGAGACCCTTCTTCAGACTTCAGTCTGAAGAAACTTCACCCATTCGTTCTATCCAGAGATGCTGCCTGTCCCACTGAGTTACTTCAGCATTTTGTGTCTATCTTAAGTGTAAATATATATTTGCCTTGAGATATCTGACAACACAGCATACAATGCAGCTATCAGATAAATGGGAACATTCATCAAGAAATGAAAAACTGAGGTACTGGTGGGGGCAATATAGCTTTGAGCTAACAAGAATTTTTTTTTAAATGAATGTCAGGAAGGCAATGGACATCTGGAGTTTAAAGTTGAAACTTGAAAGTCTGGTTTGAGGATTTTGACTTTGATTCAGATAAATGGCAGATGCTTCCTAGATCGAGATTTGGATTCACAGACCAGGGACCTATGGGATACTATGCTGACCTATTAAAATCTTTGGTATAAATATTTGATATGTTTTCTGTTACATCTAAAGGCAAACCTGCTTCCAGTAGAACAGACCATAGTACAAACTCAGCATGTTTAGCATTTAAAGTAGTGACAACCCTGATATATCAAAGGCTGCTTGTGGGGAGCAGGAACAGTTCTTTCAAGCAGTCTGCTTTGAAGGATGTCTTCAATCCCCATGTGAATGAAATGAATCACAATTAATTTAATATTTGAATCTTGCACCAGTACATTTCAGTTCGTTCCAGGGTGTTCTTTTTGTTGAATGTTCTTTTCTCTCTGACCTGTTACTAGTTAACAAAATCACTTTGTCTCCTCTACAAACTTTGTCTCCTCTCTGTCACAGACTTTCCCTTTTTATTATTTCTGCCCCCTCCCCCTCCTACTCAACAGGTCGCACTTCATTTCATCTTCCTTTTTCCCACTTCTCATGAAAGATCATCAACAAGAAATGTTACACTTATTTCTGTCTCCACAGAGGCTGCTGGACTTGCTGAGTATTTGCACCAGTTTCTCTTTTTTTTTCTTATGTGGATTTTTACTTTTCAAATGATAGGAATTACATTTTCCCTTCTATTCTTTCTGACTCACCAATGGTTACATTTTAAGAATGTGCTGTATGAGGATTTGGGGCTTTATCCTTCTCTCAAAACTATCAATGATAAATGTCATGAAAATTTGTTCTGTATGTTGTCAATTTATAAAAATATACAATGTTCAAAACAAAGGACCTTTTGCAAAGGTAAGCAAAGTTAAGTAATATTGCATAAGATATGGCAGAAGATTGCATGTGTTTAAAGACACTACCATTTTGTTCTGCTCTGGCAATCCCTTGGAAGCAAGGATAATGCAGCTGCTATGGTAGTGATGAGGCCAATGTGGTAACTGCAGATCCTTCCACAGTCAGAGCAAGAAGTGGCTGATCACACAGGCAGGAGGGTGGTTTATGAGGTGGTTCCTTCAGCTGCTGTCAGCCTTTTTACAGACATATTGGTGCAGCAACAATAGGTCATAATATTGGATCAAAGAGAGTACAGAGCAACCATGAAAACCTTGTCAAAATCTGTTGACACCAATTTAAGCACCTAGCGTATTTTGTTTTGCTTTTTGATGCACCGAACAGATATTTCAGAACAGAGGTCAGTTCCATAAAAGTTATGACTGGGATATTTCCTTTTCCATATCCAAGGTGTAATCTTCTAAAGCCCCTTTCCTGGGATATTATATAATAGAAAATGCAGCAACTTTCCTTCAGAAATAAACCTGTAAAGTTACAAAATGTAATGGTGGAGCTGCTCTGTGTTCTAACAGTATTCTCTTTCTTTCGGCTTGCTTGCCTTGTTCTCGAGCAGGTTACCGGATGCACTCAAGCAGAAGGTAATAACATATGGCAGGCAATTTGCTAGCCAAAAAATGAGTGATGGTGAATCAACACTCCTTTTACAAACCACCTGGTTGTCCTTTCAATTATATCTACTGTGCTGCTGCAAGTAAGAATTTCATTGTTCCTTTTCAGGACATATGACAATAAAACACTTGTCTCGAAGTTGAAGAAGGTTTGCAGGCTTGAGTTTTAGGGAGAGCTTGGAAAGGCTGGTCCTTTTTTCTTTGAAGCATAGGAAATTCAGGGAACCAAGGGATGGATATCGAGGAAAAGATCAGCCTTAATCTTGTCGAATAGTGGAGTAGGCTTAAGAGTTTGAATGGGAAACTCTTGCCCATTTGTGCCTATGTTCTTTGCAGCGGGTCAACAGCAAACATAGTAGCCTCAAAATTCAAACACATAGTGCTGTATTTGCATCTGCATTGACTATGCGTAACACCCTTTAGGGTACAGAGTAATTCCAGTAACTAAGGTCTGAAATCTAATATCTCATTATAGAAGTATTTGTGCTATCCACCATGCTAACAATATGGTGATAGTTTAATTGTACAATAAACCATTGTTTGCACACATCCAATTAGCAAAACAGTATTTCGCAACATTTCCCCACATTTTATTATCAACGTATAACTTTCTACTTGTTATTTACTAACATGGTGTGGACAAGATCACAAACATTACCTCAGAATTAAAAGACCACTCAGCTATGTGCCCAAGGCTTTTACAAAATTTCCAGTGGTTCCCTTATTGCTTTTATTTATTTTTCAATCTGTAACAGATTTTTAATCTAACCCTAACCCAAACCCTATGATACATTTGTTGTATGGATAAATACCACGTATAATCACTCGTTGGTGCAAAATGTTTTTGTTCTCTGCCCCTTTCCCAAGTGAGATAACATCTAGTATAACGATGTGAACTGCTACTTCACTGAATGTAAAAATATACAACAAGATTACTCGTGCAGCAATAATTGTATGTGACAATGGCAAAAAGGAAATAATGTGTTCATTATGGTCCCCGATAACCTGGTCATTGTGGTCCCTGACAGCAGAATAAAATTGATGCATCAGCTAAATTGCATTTTGTCAGAAACCCCATCCCACGATCTCTCAAGCTTCTTATCAAAGTGAAATTCATTTTGGATGGAATTTGTTAAGCAAAACCCCCCCTTCACAAATTTTCTTGTAATATTCAGTTGAAATCAATAACCTGATAAGAACTTTAATCCAGAAATAGAGCTGAAGAACGCAGAATGTTTAGTGCATTTTTTGCATTGGATCTAAATAAAATGTGATGCTTTAGTTTAATTAAGTAATTTACTGCTTTAAAACCCCTCTATAACACTAAATAATTTAAATTATTTGTTGATTATTCCTTCAGATAAATACATTGATTTTTAAAAAGTTAGTAGGACAATTTTATAATGATATTTTAGCTTCCATCTTCTCATCTACTCTAGATGTCCCATTCTTCCATGTTTCAAGCTGTAAAAAATATTATAAAATTAGTTAAAACTGATACTTTTGATTACTTCAAAGTGGGAATTTTCTAGTGCTTTTTTTACACCTTTTTCTTTATTAATTTGGTTGCTTCTCGAAGATGAATGACACAGTAAAAGTCAGCATATCATTTCATCAGAAACCCATGTCTGCACTAAAGCCACGGTAAAAACAGAATGCTACAAGTGCTGAAAATCTGGAACAACAGAACAGAACAGAAAATGCTGGAGATTAGGTCAGGCAGCATCCATGGAGAGAGAACAGAAATAATGTTTTTGATCAATCACCTTTTCATTGGGACTGACAACAGTAAAAGGTAACTTGTAGAGTAAGAGGAGAGGAGAGAAGAAAAGGCAAGATCGTGTGGAGACCAGGGGAAATGGCATCACACTCTCTATTAGTCAACACCACCACACCTGCCCTCCACCTGTCACAAACCATCTCTTTTGCATGTACCTCCTCTCTCACTTTCACGACAACTTCAAGCTAATTATTCTCATTTTTGATGACTGTTCATCGACTCGAAACATTGACTCTCCATAGATGTGGCTTATTGAACATTATCAGCTTTTATTATTCTTTTCTGATGTGGTGAAAGTATCTTAACTAGCCAAGTTGCTCCTTCATATAGTTCAGCTTCCATATTGGGGCACGATATGAGTAACAATGGGATATGTGGGGGAATTTCAAAACTCATTCACATGCCTGCACCATTTGGAAGTTAGAATCACTGTATATAGTGGGACTTCAACCTCATTGGTAAAAACTGAAAGAAAACATTCCAAACATTGGCATTTGAAACCTCTCTAGTTTGCAATGACAGACAGTGACATAATTAATATTAGCAGGCCTCATGTCATTCTATCCTCAGTCATGTGGAAATGATTTCAACAGCAAATGACATATGGTAATCCACATAATGCTACATTTGCAACATTCTTAACCGTCAGTGGTATTTGATTTCTAACAGTGTCTTCATGATGCAGCCAAGGCTGTTGGTGGTCGCAGACAATTCTTCGGAGAAGCAGAATAATTCTAGGGGCACTGGGTCAGACCTTGTTAGGTCTTCGATGGTGTCTCACAAGTCAGTGCTGGCGAAGCTGTGCAAATTGTGATACAGGTACAATGACCTAGAGCTTTCACTGAAAGGGCATCTAACGTATAACTGAGCAGCAGCAGAGAATGAGCAAAGCCATGACAAGTCTTCTACACTCACTGACAGCGATTTCACAGAGAATGGAGGAATCCATCTCGTACATGAGTTGACATGTGCTGCAGGGTATCAGGCTGACCTATCCTGCTACAAAATGGCCAGCATCACAGGATCACACTGCCCAAATACATGTGCCCCTGCGTACACAAAACAACTCTCATGAATTGCAGCAAAATGCATCGTTGCTTCCATTTTGAGATTTAAATGATGGTGCATTAATGAGCAAAGACTGGTCATTACACCATGAAACCAACAACATTCTGCAGAATACACAAATATAGTTAAGCATCAATTGCTTTCTGCTGTTCTCCACTCTTTGCTGTTAGTGGTTTTGTCATGTCATAAGTGATAGGAGTTGAATTAGGCCATTCGGCCCATTGTCTACACCATTCAATCATGGCTGATCTATGTCTCCCTCCTAACCCCATTCTCTTGCTTTCTCCCATAATCTCTGACATCTGTACTAATCAACAATCTATCTAGTATCTCTGCCTTAAAAATATCTACTCTTGGCCTCTATAGCCTTTTGTGGCAAAAAATTCCACATATTCACCACCCTCTGACTAAAGACATTTCTCCTCATCGCTTTCCTAAAAGAACGTCCTTTAATTCTAAGGATATGACCTAGTTCTAGACTCTCCCACGAGTGGAAACATCCTCTCCACATCCACTCTATCCAAGCCTTTCACTATTCTGTATGTTTCAATAAGGTTCCCCCTCATTCTTCTAAGCTTCAGCGAGTACAGGCCCAGTGCTGATAAACGCTCAACATAGGTCAACCTACTCATTCCTGGGATCATTCTTGTAAACCTCCTCTGGATCCTCTCCAGAGCCAACACATCCTTCCTCAGCTATAGTGCCCAAAATTGCTCACAATATTCCAAATGCGGCCTTACCAGTGCCTTATAGAGCCTCAGCAAAAATCCCTGTTTTTGTGTACAAGCTCTCTTGAAATAAATGGCATTGAATTTACTTTCTTTACTATTGATTCAACTTGCAGATTAACTTTTTGGGAATCCTGCTCCAGTACTCCCAGGTTCCTTTGCACCTCCGATTTCTGGATTCATTCCCCATTTAAAAAATAGTTTATGCCTTTATTCCTACTACCAAAATGCATGACTCCACACTTTGCTACACTATATTCCATCTGCCACTTCTCTGCCCACTCTCACAACCTGTCCAAGTCCTTCTGCAGAGCCCCTGCTTTCTCTCCACTACCTGTCCTTCACTTATTTTCATATCATCTGCAAACTTGGCCACAAAGCCTTCAATCCCCTCGTCCAAATCATTAATATATCAATGTGGAGTAGCGGCCCCTGCTCCGATCGCTGCAGACCTCCGCTAGTCACTGGCAGCCAACCAGAAAAGCTCCCTTTATTGGCACTCTTTGTCTTCTGCCATCCAGCCAACTTGCAGTCCAAGTAAACAACCTACTGACTTTCCTTTGTCTGTCCTGCTGTTTACATTTTCAAAGAATTCCAGCAAATTTGTCAAGCAAGACCCCAAATTTTCAAAGACTCACAAATTTTCTTGTAATATTCAGTTGAAATCAATAACATAAGAACTTAAATTCAGAAATAGAACTGAAGAACGTAGAATATTTTGTGCTTTTTTTGCATTGGATCTAAATAAAATGTAATGCTTTAGATTAATTAAGTAGTTTACTGCTTAAAAACCCCTCTATAACCCTAAATAATTTTGTTGATTATTCCTTCAGATAAATACATAGAATTTAAAAAAGTTAGTAGGATAATTTTATAATGATATTTTAGCTTCTGTCTTCTCATATACTTTAGATGTCCTATTCTTCCAGGTTTCAAACTCTGTAAAAAGTATTATAAAATGAGTTGAAACTGATACTTTTGATTACTTCAAAGTGGGAATGTTCTAGTGCTGTTTAGGCAGCTTTATGACATCAATGTTACTGGATTACTTGTACTATTACTCATTTGATCCCATCACATTGTTTAGCTTCATTTGTTGGAGTGAAGTTTGAAGCTTTGTTTCCTGGCAGACTTCACGCAGGCCTGTTCGCAAGTAGAAGACTCGCCTTACTGCAGCATTAAAGATTTTAAAGTGCTTCTATGAGGCTTAGTGGTTTTCCAGAGAGATCCAGGACTGTTGTGTATGCATTCCTGTATATATGGGATTCAACATGGGACCCAAAACCTTAGGGCCTGTTCATTCTGTTTGACGTCATTGCTGGCTCAGGCAAACAACTCGTCAGCACTCGAGTTATGGATGAGCAGAACACCACCGGGTGATATTGGTATCCTCAACGGTGTCTCAACCCAAAACATTGACAGCTTCTTCCCTCACACCCTCAGAGATACTACTAGAGCCACTGGGTTTTCCACCCCAGAGCTGCACTCCGCCTCTGCAGTTCCACTCCGTCCTGCCACTATAGATGTACCATTGTTGGGACTACTGTTTCTGAGGTCCAATCCACAGCAGCCAAAGCACCATCATCCTTGTGGGATACAGTGATCCTCCAAAAAAGAAAACGTAGAAAAAACATTTTTCCACTTGCAACAAGGAATACTGAAAACATGTTGCAGTATTTCCACAACACCCTTCGTTTTCTCTGCACTTTAATTTCATTGGTCTTTTGAGAACCCAGCATAAAGCTCAAACAATGTTATGAATTTCACTTTAATATGATTAATATGGATTAATTGTCCACCTGCTTTTCTGCAGGAGCTAATTGAGCTGGAGTGTAATGTACAATTCAGCAGGGCTGCATGCTGTAACTTTCCACGGTTTCATCCCACAAATTCAAGCACTCCTCTGTGCCTCATCTCACCAGAACAGTACAGGATATTTAAACCTTCAAATTTCTGCATGGTATAATCTTCATTTAACTCTGCCCACTCTAAGCAGAAGATTACTGTTACCCTCTTTTGTAAGTTATAAATTGTCTCGATAAAGCTGTCATTTCACAAATTTTTATCCTTCAATGGATTCGGCTTCCATTACTTCACTATGATTGATATAGTTGGAAAACTTGTTTGGGCTCCTCTTATAACCTCTTGCAATTTTTCTATTCCTAATTTTTAAGATCTTTTCTTCACCATGTAGCATTAACTTTAAATATTGCCTGACCATGATCTCGAGTGCCATACTCATGAGGAAAATTCACATCGAACATAGTTTGTCTTAGAGGGATACTTATTTTTAATTAATTGACATTTACATCACTCCTTAACTACCCTGAAAGATGGATGACATTTTTTGGTCCTCTATTGCCTCTTAACTTTTATTTATTATTATCTTCAATGTTCCTTCTACTACCTTCCACTGTGAGCTGCATTATTTTGCTTCATAGTCATCAGGCATCTGGATATTTTTCTGAGCCCTCACTGACTGATCTATTTTTACGATGAATGATCATGTAGCAGCATCGTTATGGTGGAGGTGCACATGTCGCTGTTGCTGTGGTGACAGTAAACTGAAACAGCCAACGCTATGTCACACATTTATAAGTGGCAAAAGTAAAATTCACTGCAAATCTATAAAGAGCGTGTTGATGCAAACCATGAGGTATGACTTTTACACTTGCTGTAAAATTATAAGTTAACAGTGGCTCTGGGGCATTAGAGTGAAACGCATATTGCTGGTATCTTTCATAGTAGTGTCCCAGGGCTAGTTGTAGGTTTTACTACTTGGGCCCACATGTTGCTTGCCCATTCTGTAACACTATGTTGTCTCTTATACACGATACCCCAATGTCATCAAATCCCAGCACTGGCAAACAACACAATGGAGCTCTACCCTTCGTGATCTTTAATATCTACAAGTCCTTACTTTAAACTCCCGATTACAGAAGAGCCCAGTTTTCCAGTCAGTTTTCAAGCTTGGGCATAAGATCACAGAATTTTAAGTGTGTAACATCCACCAGAAAAATAATTTCCCAAAGCGTTAGACGAAGGGATTAAAAGTACCATTAGCAAATTTGCAGATGATACTAAGCTGGTGGGTAGTGTGAATTGTGAGGAAGATGCAATAAGGCTGCAGGGTGACTTGGACAGGTTGTGTGAGTGGGCGGATACATGGCAGATGCAGTTTAATGTAGATAAGTGTGAGGTTATTCACTTTGGAAGTAAGAATAGAAAGGCAGATTATTATCTGAATGGTGTCAAGTTAGGAGGAGGGGGAGTTCAACGAGATCTGGGTGTCCTAGTGCATCAGTCAATGAAAGGAAGCATGCAGGTACAGCAGGTAGTGAAGAAAGCCAATGGAATGTTGGCCTTCATAACAAGAGGAGTTGAGTATAGGAGCAAAGAGGTCCTTCTACAGTTGTACCGGGCCCTGGTGAGACCACACCTGGAGTACTGTGTGCAGTTTTGGTCTCCAAATTTGAGGAAGGATATTCTTGCTATGGAGGGCGTGCAGCATAGGTTCACTAGGTTAATTCCCGGAATGGCGGGACTGTCGTATGTTGAAAGGCTGGAGCGATTGGGCTTGTATACACTGGAATTTAGAAGGATGAGGGGGGATCTTATTGAAACATATAAGATAATTAGGGGATTGGACACATTAGAGGCAGGAAACATGTTCCCAATGTTGGGGGAGTCCAGAACAAGGGGCCACAGTTTAAGAATAAGGGGTAGGCCATTTAGAACGGAGATGAGGAAGAACTTTTTCAGTCAGAGAGTGGTGAAGGTGTGGAATTCTCTGCCTCAGAAGGCAGTGGAGGCCAGTTCGTTGGATGCTTTCAAGAGAGAGCTGGATAGAGCTCTTAAGGATAGCGGAGTTAGGGGGTATGGGGAGAAGGCAGGAACGGGGTACTGATTGAGAGTGATCAGCCATGATCGCATTGAATGGTGGTGCTGGCTCGAAGGGCTGAATGGCCTACTCCTGCACCTATTGTCTATTGTCTATTGTCTATTGTTTCACGCTAGTTTAAAAAGCTTCACCCACAAAACAGGTTGCAACTTCAGAAACCTGTTTTTTTGTGGGAGTGTGTACCTTTTGAGAAGTGTAAAATGATGCATTTAAAAAAAGCAAAGGCACTGTGGAAAGGCGATTCATTTAAATAAATTTGCTTACAAATTGGCTACTATACGCTAATGTAAGTATATAGTCCCTGAAAAGATCTTAAAAGACATATAAAGTAGTTTAAAATCAGATTATTTTCCGTTTGTGGACGAGACACCGATTTAAAATAGTTATTTCTCTGTGAGTTTCTGCTTTTATTTCAGATTCCTAGTATCTGCATTTTTTCACAGGTTTCGTGAATTCCACAAGTTTCATGAATTACATACAATGGATTGTCCCAAACTGTGGTTACCCAGTCTTTATTTTTATTTACATATCACTGACATTCTTTGGATAGACATGGTCAGCATTTTTGGCATTATCTTTCCACCATTTGTTGATCATATTGAAACTTTACACTGCCAGATTTTGAGCTCTCCTTATTAAGACTACAAAAATTATAACAAATTCCAGTCATGTACTACAAAATATTAAGTCAAGTCAAGTCAAGTCAATTTATTTGTATAGCACATTTAAAAACAACCCACGTTGACCAAAGTGCTGCACATCTGACCAGGAAAAAAAAAGAAACATACAGTGGCAGGCAGCCAAACACAACGGCGCGGCCATCTTGAACAAAATGTTAATTCAATCACCCACAGTCCAACAACAAAAGCATTAAATAAGCATCAAAATTACACCCCCAAAAAAAACCCAAAAACACAGTCCAACAATAAAAGCACTAAACAGGCACCCAAATTACCCAACCCCAAAAACCCCCAAAACACAGTCCAACAATAAAAGCATTAAATAGGCATTCAAATCACACAACCCCAAAACCCCCAAAAACACAGTCCAACAATATTAAGACTCCAGGAACATGACAGGTGGTTTACCCTCCTCAGTGTATTCCAAAGATTTACAGGCTTCCACTTGAAAACTCAAGCTGCAGTCTCTCCAATTCTACTAACAACCCCCACCTCTCTCCCCATCCCTGCACCAACCCCCCCCCCCCCCCCCCCCAAAATCCATTGATTGCTGTGGTCAAGTTAATTCTATGATGCACATTATTTTTTCCAAACTTTTAGGTGCTGCTAAACTGACTTCACCAATAACTCTGGCATGCTTCCATCTCTGTTGGTATTGGAAGAGTGCTCATTAAAACACTGGAACAGAAACTTCATTCAAACTTTATTCCAATTTTAACTCTGCATTCAAATCCCTCCAGGCATAGGTTGTCAATTATTCATTAATGGTTGTGCAATATATCTGAATTATGCCTTTTGCATGCAATGTAACCCAGAGAAAATCAAGTCAGCAAATTAGTGTATAACTCTTACTAAAATAATAAGGGTGATGGGGTTATGGAATGAGCTGCCAGATGAAGTAATTGGGGCAGGTGCAATAGCAGCATGTAAAAATCATTTGGACAGTACCAGGATAGGAAAGGTTTAGAGAGCTATGCGTCAAGTGTGGGCAAATGAGTGATTTGTATTATGGCAAAAGCTGGTATGGGCTAGTTCAGACAAGTTGGGCCGAAGGGCTTGTTCCATGCTGCATTATTCTATAATTCTGATGCAAATTCTCAGTCTACATTCTGGGGGAACCTGGTGCAAAACAATGGCTGTCTGAAGAAGGGTTCCAACCTGCTGAAACATCACCCATCCTTTTTCTCCAGAGATGCTGCCTGACCCGCTGAGTTACTCCAGCACTTTGCTTCTATCTTCGGTATAAATCAGCGTCTGCAGTTCCTTCCTACACAACAAGGCTGGATTTGTATGTGAATTGTTTGGAAGCATTTTGATGAGTTGAAGCATAATAGTAATAGAAATGTTATGGGGAATCCTTTTTGCCTTCAAAATGTTTTCAGGAAATTGAGGTTGCCCAAAGTCGGTATGTCAAAAATTATCTCAATAAAGACTTTGGGCTATCGCGTTTTTCTGAAGATCCGTATCAGTGACTTGGCCTGAACAACGAGTTAATCAGAAATAACCTGGGAATGTCTGAGACTTAAATTGCTCATTGTATTTAAGTCCTTCGAACAGTTTAAAGGTTTAATACAGTGAATCTTTACCAGACATGTAAACTTGAAGGGACGGTGACCCTAATCTTAACAAAATAAGTGCCTTTTGGTTTTAATGAGTTGGATTTTCTGTCAGTTTCAATTAACTTCCTTAAACTGGATAATTTGGAATCCAACTTCGGACACAACAATCTTCAAAATGCAATAACCTCATATATAAATATCCTTTACCAGAAATTACGTAGGAGCAATTTTTATTCTGTATCTCAATTTGTTGTGTAGCAATTAATGAATTCTGTTAGTTTGAATTTTTAAGTCAAGTCAAGTTTATTTGTCACATACACATAAATGTGCAGTGAAATGAAAGATTACCCACAGTCCAACAACAAGAGCAATAAAAATAAACAATAACACACACAATCATACTAAAAGAAACATCCATCACATTAAGTCTCCTCCAGTCACCTCCTCACTGTGATGGAAGGCCAGAATGTCTTTTCTCTTCCCTACCGTCTTCCCCCGCGGTCAGGCTGTTGTCGTTGCCACGTTCCAGGCCGTGCCGGACGGTGAAAGGTCCGCAGCGGGCCGACCCAAGCCCCGCGATCCGGGGCGGGTGAAGCCGCTGCCGCTGCCCTTCGGGGCGGTTGGGGCTCCCGACATTGAAGCCCCCGCCGAGCAGAGAAAAATCCCGCGGCCCATTTCAGGCTACGCCGGACAGTGAAAAAGTCCGCTGTGGGCCGACCCAGGCCGTTGCCCAAACAGCTGTAACATGGGATCACCTGTTTCTAATTTATCTCCTTGAAATAAAACATTAACTGTTCAGAAAAGATTCAAATAGAGATTGTGTATGGTGTTCATAATACATCCAATGATGTTTATTCTTTAAACAAATTATGTAACTCACATTCACTTTAATATTATGATGGCAAGGTTTACATTCTGTGGCCAATCACCAGCAGTGTTACATTTATTAACTTAGCTCAAAGGATTCATTGCCATTTGTTAAATAATTGAATCTCGTGACCATAGTGAATTTATTACTCGATGAAAAATGTAACTACCGGAATCGATTCAGTGATGCAATGCCACTCAAGGTATTTGGCCATGAATATGCAGTTTACTTGTTTATCCCCAAGGGGGCTTGAGCATGCCTAAGCAGAATGATTTCCTACAAAGAGAATAAAATGTTGTTATTGTTTTTCTGACTTCTACCCCTAGATCTGGGACCTGACAATGCACAGACTTTCCTTTCTTGATGTATCCCTAAGATTTATAAAATCCATTATTTTACTGAGACTACTTTCCATCCCAATTCACAGCTATAAAGCTTCACTTGTTGTGATCCCTTTAGTGATTACACTGGTGCTTCCTTCTAGTCTTGAAGATTATTCAGTTCTGAAGGCTTTTTAATAATTGATTCATGTATGGAGCAACAAATATTTAACCAAGTTAATTTGTCCCACTGCTCCCAATGTTCTTATCAAGGATATTATTTTCCTTGTATTCTTGCATCATGACGTGATCCAACAGATACTCTCTATTTTCCCCTTAATTCCAAATTGAGTGGACTTGTAATTAATTATTCAATTTGGTTATTCCACATGTCACCACCTCTCTGCTCTTATCATCTCATTAAGAAGTGAAGAATCTTCCTGTGACTTGGACAGGCCTCTAAGGTTTTGTCAGAGTTTGCAGCTTCTCAGAGGATACTCAACCTACTTTATTTAGTTTTTATCATGGTAAATGCACAAAGAGAGTTGAACATGTAAACCAGGACGGCATCAGCAAAACTTTATGGCACAACTGAATCTTGAATGGAGATTAATTTTATTTACACAAAGACCATGTTGACATGAATATCTTTAACCAAATCTATGTGGTGATTTTAAACCGCAACAAGGCTGACCTACATTAACCACTGATTAACAAAGGCTTTTGTTGTGTTTAACCAGCAGGCCTCCTTTCACTACCACTGATCTATTTTCCCCACTGGTGCAATTGGGAAAAGGGAGCCCAGCTATTGCAGAATTTTGGAGGGCTATTGACTGCTCATTGACTGGAAGGAGGGTGTCCAGGAAAGGTCCAGTGAAGTTGGGAGAAACTAGGAGAAGGTGGTCACTGGTGAATTCAGTGAAGTTGGGAGAAACAAGGAGAAGGTGGTCACAGATTTCATGTAGGGTTCAATCCTTCTCCTCACGGCCTTACAATAGAAAATTTTCAATTTACTTAATGTTCTTTTTAATCCTTTCTGACAATATCTGGCTTACATAGAACGTTACACCACTGGAATTGGCCCTTTGGCCCACAATGTTTGTGCTGAACATGATACAAAGTTAAACTGATCTCATCTGTCTGCACACAATTCAATCTCCCTCTTCCTTGCACTTCCATGTGCCTATCTAAATGCCTCTATCATATTTGCCTCCAGCACCACCCTTGCCTGTTTAGTTGAACAATATTTCCTGGACCTCATTGATGCTTGTGATCTTTCATGTTCTGTACTATTCTCCTAATTTTTTAGTTCCCAGAGCAATGAACAATTCTAGAACCCTTCCCTTGGGTATTTAAAATATTTTTTAAGACTACTTTAATGCTGGTAAATTGAAAATTTGCTCAGCAGGATGCAAACATGCCTCCCACTAAACTCTACCAAGAGATAAATATTAAACTTTTCAAAAGAGTAATTGAAAACCTTCAAAACTAAAACCAGGATGGATTATTACACTTAGTATAAGAAAATAACTGCAGATGCTGGCACAAATCGATCTGAAGAAGGGTCTCGACCCGAAACGTCACCCATTCCTTCTCTCCCGAGATGCTGCCTGACCTGCTGAATTACTCCAGCATTTTGTGAATAAATGGATTATTACACTTATTGGGCCTTTGACAATGTCTGTACATTGCATAGACATTCCTAGGGAAACCTTATTTATTCAAGTAACTTATTGAAGACTGAAGGTGTCTCTCATTTCCAGTGATCGCCTACAATAGCAACATTAAATCTACACGTAGGACTTAGAAGGCTCACTTGTATGCCTTTGTAACCAACCGCTCATCCACAATGTGAACCTGCACAACTAACATGTGACAGTGGAGAAAATTCCGTGCTCACTCAATATTTTTGCTATTTCCATTAATGATGAAGCAAATTTTTTTATCTGAATTGAAGCTAATATTAATTATTTCGTTTTAGATATTTTCTAAGCACAAAATTGCAATTTGCAATTCATTTGCTTCAACAAGCCTGTGTGTACGTGTCAGGATCTAGTGGAAAATAATGTTTGAAAATACCACCTTTGAAATGAAACACCAAAAGGCAGCAGAGAAAATACTCTTCGTGAATTGTTATCATGTAAACACTCTTATGTCAGATTGGAACTCTCAAAGATAACACCTTGGAAATGTTCTAATTTCTCTGGGGCTACCCGGTGTTATATTATTACCTTGAAAGCATTTTCAATCTGAAACATTTTTACCTTTCTGTCACTTTTTTAAATGGACAGAATTGATGGGATTAGTCTGGGGTAAATTGCTATTGAACAGTACCTATTTGTGGATCTACACCGATCAGCCAAAACATTATGACCACCGACAGGCAAAGTGAATAACATTGATTATCTTGTTACAATGGCACCTGTCACAGGGTGGGATATATTAGGCAGCAAGTGAACAGTCAGTTCTTGAAGTTGATGTGTTGGATGCAGGAGAAATGGGCAGGAGTAAAGACCTGAGCGACTTTGACAAGGGCCAAATTGTTACAGCTAGATGACTGGGTCAGAGCATCTTTGAAGCAGCAAGGCTTGTGGGGTGCTCCCGGTCAGCAGTGGTGAGTACCTACCGGCAGTGGTCTGAGGAGGGACAAACCACAAACCGGCGACAGGGTGCTGGGCGCCCAAGGCTCATCGATGCCGGAGGGCAACGAAGGCTATCCCGTCTGATCCGAACCGACAGAAGGTCTACTGTGGCACAAGTCACAGAAAATTTAAATGGTGGTCACGGGAGGAATGTGTCACAATACACAGTGCATCGCACCCTGCTGCATATAGGACTGCACACGGAAGACCAACAGCATGGGCAGATGGTCATAATGTTTTGACTCACCAGGTCATAATGACTTGGCTGATCGGCGTATAAACTTTTTTTGGTATAAGGTATTCAGAAATAGGGAGTTACAAATTTAAATTGATAAAAGATTGATAAACCGCAGGTCTATCATTGTTAAGTGTTTCCTGAATTAGAAATGAGGTATGAGACTGGAAACAACAAAATATGGATATCAAAAATGCCAGTAACATTTCAGGTCTCTAACTGAAATTTATTTCTCTGGTCTGTTAACTCTAGATCTGTTAATCTGTTGTGGTCCACTCCCAGTGTCCGCAAGTGCAGGAAGTGCAATTTCTGCCTTCATTTTGTAGCTTGGTTATCTTTTCCCAATGAGTTGTCATAATTTACCTACATTAATGTAACAGCATATCTATTCATGATGTTTCTGCAATGATTTACAGGCATTTCCTGGGTTACTTTAAAGATTTTGTTTCATAAATCAGAAATTAACAATTTCAATGAGGGTCAATTAACACAAACATTTATTTATTGACTTCCCCTGTGAAACAGTTACTGTGAAACAGAATCAAAATGTTCCACATCTAATGGCTAATTTTGATATCCTTAAAATATCAAGGAGTA
Organism: Rhinoraja longicauda; assembly: GCF_053455715.1. Classification (NCBI taxonomy): domain Eukaryota; kingdom Metazoa; phylum Chordata; class Chondrichthyes; order Rajiformes; family Arhynchobatidae; genus Rhinoraja; species Rhinoraja longicauda. The sequence goes on from NC_135975.1 coordinate 23,288,240, forward strand.
TTGATTTGTTCAATAAAATATTTTATGTGCCAAAAGAAGAGATTGCCTGAAATAGACAAAATGCTGGAGTAACTCAGTGAGACAGGCAGCATTTCTGGAGAGAAGGAATAGGTGACGTTTTGGGTCGAGACCCTTCTTCAGACTGATGTCAGGGGAGAGGAAGATACATAGATAAGGAAATGTAAGGTGTGAAAACATGACCAAATGTTGAATGATTGTAAGTTCCAAATTCCAGTTATAAATTAGAACCAACACCACAGAACTGTGCTTCAATTTATTAAAAAATTAAACAAACTTCAGCAGCTTACATCCAGCAGTTTTGACTTTTTTTCCCTTATCTACGAATGCAGGGAGCAGAGATCAAGACTGGCATTGTCCTACAACTTACTAATTGCCTAGGAATGTCTGAAGGCATTGAATAAAGCAGATTCTTGGAGATAACTGCTCCAACAATCTGCAAGAAATCTGTATCCAAACAGTTTCTCCAAAATAGGATCAATTCTGCTTGAGGCCATTTAGAATCCCAATAACCTTGTAAAGCTGAAACACAACATATTCCATCTCGCCAAACCAATCTCCATCAACCTAGTTCTGCCCATTTCTGCTCCAGTGCCATTGATATTAATTATTGTCACTATTGAGTTGCGCAAAAGGATCCATGGTGAGCAGGCCGATTTAGTGTGCTGTTATAAATGCAGTTCATTCTGCGAGGATATCGGCCTATTTGGAGCAGGGACATGGATTTCTCATTGGGATCATATCTAATCTCAAATTCTGAAGTTAGACACACATGGATGTGTGAAAGGAAAACTCTGGCAAAATCTGCTCTTTAGTCAGAAAGCAAGTTAGCATAATTTGAATGGAGTATATTTTTTAAATGAAGGTTAGATTCTTTTTGATTATATTAGTATAAAAGAGGTGATACGATACGATACGGTAGAACTTTATTGATCCCAGACGGGAAATTGATCTGCCATCAGTCAAAAAATGCAAAATACATGAAATTAAAGTGAAGAGTGGAAAGGATTGGGGATGTGCAAAGATTGGGGAGGGGGTAGAGGGAGTCTGTCTCAGTCTACCCCACGACAGAAGTGGGAGGAGTTGTACAGGTGATCTGGCTGTATGTATCTGAAATTTTGTTTCATTAATGCAATTCTGCTCCTGGCTTGACAGATGTAAAACATACTTGTGAAGAGAGCCAAATTATAAATGTATCCTGGGGTAGTTTACTGTGAATTCAAATCAAAGCTGTGTAACAATCTTCATTCAGTCTTGTGTAATTCAGTCCACCTTTATTAAATTAAATATACCTATGGAAGATAAACACAATAACCTGGAGTAGCTCAGCATCTCTGGAGAAAAGGAATAGGTGATGTTTCGGGTCGAAATCCTTCTTCAGACCCTTCTGACCCACTGAGTTACTCCAGCTTTTTGTGTCGATTTTTCGGTTTAAACTAGCATCTGCAGTTCCTTCCTGCACACCTGGAATGGAGATATTTTTAGGTTGAGGAATGGAGTGAGCCTTTTGGCTCAGTGATCTTGAATGTATACTGAATGATATTGCAGATCATCTGAATGATGCAGTGTCGGTGGGCTTAAGGAATATATAACGGGAAAAACTGGCCGTCGATCCTCTCGTTGATCTACTATAAAATGGTAGAATGGTTCAATCCTCGTCTGTGTACTCCCAATAAGTAGATGAAGGTAATTTTATCTGATGGTTGTTGTTGCCCCTGTGCATCTTGTAATATGGGTTGTGTGATCCCACAAATCTCCCTGATAATATTGCATTGGATTTAAAGATGTTTATGGCCAGGGAGAGAGCATTCATATCACAGCTTGTCAGACTGTTAAACAGACTCGAATTTTTTCACTGCTTTCCAAAATCAAGGGAATAGCTATGAAAAGTTCATTAATCAAATTAATCATGTTCTTAGAACTGCAGTCTCAGTGTATGTATTCCGAGAGCTCAGTTCATTTACTCAGGTTAAGAGATAAGAGTGTAGCTCAATTGAGAAGATCAGGTTATTTTCAATAAATAAACTTGTAACCTGCATAAAAGCACATAACATAATCTGGGGAGAGCTATGCAAAGACTAAGGAAGAACTTATCTATGGCTTGATAGGGAATTCAGTTGACTGGTTATATCAGTAATAGCTCCCTACAGCATTGCCCTGGCAATGGAACTTTTAAGGGAAGATGACCTTGCAGAGATGAAAATTATGAGAACAATATGGTCTATGCACAAGCCATTTAATGAGTTACATGCTGCCTTTAATATCAGAAATATTTTTTATTACTGACATTTTCCTTTGGAAGTGCAGATACCAGCAATTGCTGAGGTTTGATGTTGCTTTAGAGATGATCATTTTAAATAAAATGTTTTTAACATAACTATTAAGATGCTGGGAATTTCTTTGGGTAATCATCTCTGCTTGGTTTTATGGAAGAGAAAGAAGATGGTGCCAGTTTTTGGTTAGGCTGGAAGCAGGCGTGTACACTAGCTACCCAAGCAGTTGTGTACACTAGCTTCCCACACTGCTGGTTCATGCACAAGGCTCCGCTGCATCAACTGGCCAGAGTGCAGTTTTCTAGAGAATCTATCCATGTTATCCAGAGATGCTGCCTGACTGCGTGGTGCATTACTCCAGCACTTTGTGCCTTTTCTTAAAAAATGAGCATCTGCAGAACCTTGTATCTACATTTCCAACTTCCAACTTGAAATACGAACAGTTCTCAGGAACACAACCCTGCCTTAACCTGGGGAGGAGATGAGCTTGTAAACGTATAAGTTAATTTATTTATTTCATTAAATGCTGTTAATTTTCCTCCAGAAATGCTGCCTGACCAGATGAGTTACTCCTGTAATATTGTGTCTTTTTTTTAGTCTATTGACGTGATAATTTTACATGGTGATTTCATTCTGCTCTTGGATTTCCAGGAGAAAATTGACAAAGAAGCAATCAATTATCCAATTTGTCCTACTGGGTGTTGCTGGTTGATCAATGTTCCTTGATAGCGTGGCAGAATTCTCTGTCATGTAAGTTCAAGGCTGTAAACATCCAAATGTCATTGGCAGCAAAAAGGGTGATGGAGGTCATCAACAGGGCAGAGTATTAGAAACAAAATAGAGCATGTGGGATGTATACTGACATAGATTAAAGGTTGTTTACCAGATAGAAAACACAGATAGGGTCTGTTTTGGGAGACTGACTAGTGGAATGCTGCAGGTATTACTGCTGGAGCCCCAGCTGCTAACAATCCAGAGCAATGATTTGGATGAGAACATTGCATGTAATTTATCCAAAGTCCCTTATTTCAAGAAGATTTGAGTATGAGTAAAGATGTTTTGCCCCAATTACAGAGAGGTGAGACTGCCATCTGGAATATTGTGTACAGGTTTGGGATTCATGCTCAAGGAAGTAGTAAATGAAGTTCAACAAAGGCTCACCAGATTAATTTGTGGTGGCTTTGCTATGAAGGGATAATCTTCAGAAAGGGTCGACACTGTCTTAAGTTTAGAAGGATAATAGGTGATCCCTTTGGTAATACAAAGTTCTTACTGCGTTTGACAAGATAGAACAGAAATGATATTTTCCCTGTTTGGGATATCCAGCAACAAACACATCCAGGGATGTGGATTAGCGAAGGAAAATGGCACTAGGGAAAAATATCAGCCAAGGATATTGGATGGTAGAGTAGGCACACGTTGCTGAATGGCTCAATTAAGCTTTTATTTATTTAATAGTTTGTCATATCTTGCAGTATTTGGAAACTTTCTGTTTTTATTTGTATTGTGAAGTTGAGCTGTTGGTGTTTCCGTTTGATTTGAAACCCCAGTGAAATGTTTGTTCCAATTGAGTATTCTGAGCGATCCGCTTTAGGAAACAAGATTATCTTTGGCGAAGTTTGTTTAAACAAATTTGTAAATTTATAGTAATTACCCACTGCTGGTTTTTGATCATACATTTTAAACACACTCCTTTGCAAAACAACTTTGTGCTTTGATTTATTTAAAATGCAATCATATTCCCTTTAGTACTTTGGCCCATGATTAAACTGAAGCAATTAAATAGAACATCGATCAGATATTAATAACAAGGCAGTGAAGTTTGACAGTACCTCCAGAATCTTAGACTGCATTTTTTTGAGTAATTTTTGACCACACTCATACCCTTTCTACCTCTGGTGAATATCTCCATGGTTTAGTTTAGAATGCAATTACTTGGCCCAGTAATATAGTCAGAGTCAGACAGCTTCGGAAACAGGGCTCAACTCGTTAGACAATAGACAATAGACAATAGGTGCAGGAGTAGGCCATTCAGCCCTTCGAGCCAGCACCACCATTCAATGCGATCATGGCTGATCACTCTCAATCAGTACCCCGTTCCTGCCTTCTCCCCATACCCCCTCACTCCGCTATCCTTAAGAGCTCTATCCAGCTCTCTCTTGAAAGCGTCCAACGAACTGGCCTCCACTGCCTTCTGAGGCAGAGAATTCCACACCTTCACCACTCTCTGACTGAAAAAGTTCTTCCTCATCTCCGTTCTAAATGGCCTACCCCTTATTCTTAAACTGTGGCCCCTTGTTCTGGACTCCCCCAACATTGGGAACATGTTTCCTGCCTCTAATGTGTCCAATCCCCTAATTATCTTATATGTTTCAATAAGATCCCCCCTCATCCTCCTAGCTTAGGTACAACTCATCCATGCCAACTAAGATGCCCCAACAAACCTAGGCCCATTTGTCTGCATTTGGTTTGTTTCCCCTCTAACCTTTTCTTATCCATATATCTGTCGAAATGCCTTTTAAATGTTGTTTTTTCTACGTGTCTCATCATCTTCCTCTGGCAGCTTGTTCCATATACCTACTACCATCTGTGCAAAAGGTTGACCCCTCCATGCAGACCAGCGATCACCCCGTACACTAACACTATTCAACACACTAGGGACAATTTACAACTTACAGAAGCCATTTAACCTATAAACCTGCATGTTTTTGGAATGTGGGAGGAAACCGGAGCACCCAGAGAAAATCCATGTGTTGACAGGGAGAACCTACAAACTCCGTACAGACAGCCCCCGTAGTCAGGATCAAACCCAGGTCTCTGGCTCTGTAAGGCAGCAACTCTTCCAATGTGCCACCCTTTCCAAGGAGGCAATTTTCTATCCAGTCGGCTAGCTCTCCCTGGATCGCAGGTGATCTAACCTTCCAGAGCAGCCCACCATGTGGAATTTTGACAACTGCTTTGCTGAAATCCATATAGACAACATATATAGCCCTAGATAGACTCAAAATGTTGGAGTAACTCCGCGGGACAAACAGCATCTCTGGAGAGAACGAATGGGTGATGTTTCGGGTCAAGACCCTTCTTCAGATTGATGTCAGGGGAGTGGGAATCCATATCTTCCCATCTCCACCCCTTTCTGCTTTCTGCAGGGACCATTCCCTCCGCAACGCCCTGGTCAACTCGTCCCTTCCCACCCTTCCCACCCCCTCCCCAGGTACTTTCCCCTGCAACTGCAGGAGATGCAACACCTGTCCCTATACCTCCCCCCATCCAAGGACCCTGACAGTTTTTTCAGCTGAGGCAGAGGTTCAATTGCACCTTCTCTCCAGAGATGCTGTCAGTCCCGCTGAGTTACTCCAGCATTTTGTGTCTAACTTCGATTTAAACCAGAATCTGCAGTTCTTTCCTACACATAGCCCTCATCAACCTTTTAGTTACATCTTCAAAAAAAACTCAATTGGATTCATGAGGCATGATCTCCCGCTTACAAAACCATGCTAACTATCCCTAATCAGCTCTGCATGTATATCTTGTACCTTAGAATCCAGTAACTTTCTAACTACAAATGTTGAGTCTACTGGTCTAAGTTCTCAGGCTTTTCCTTGCTTTTCCTTTGGACTCTGTCTTTTTATGGAAACCAGCATCTGCAATTCTTTGTTTCTATCTGGAACAGTTATTGTGATGCAATAGCTTATTGTCTCCTTTGTTTGCAAGACCTCGTGATTGTAATGATGTGCCAGTTGGATGCTTTGTGATGTGGTGTCTGTGTGTTTGAGTCTGTTACAGAATGATCTTCAGGCAGCAAGATTAAATTGATTTTTTGTTTTATTGTGAAACATTATAAAATGTGCCTATTACCTGGCTTTGAAATGGATATAATATTCCAATTATATCATTCCCTTTTAAATACAGTCTTGTTTTAGTCTTACACATTTGATTTCCCATAGTTCTCATGATCCTAATGAAATGCATCATCCGTCAGCCTTGGATTCTAGTGGATATTTTTACAGAGCAGGGTTGCAAAATGAGGATTCATTCATTAATGGCTATTTTAAATGTGTATTTAATCAAGGCAATCTACTGAGATGGTGCATAAACATCCTATCTGGCAATGAAGGCAGTGCATGTGGAGTGTTAATAAATGAAATTAATAATATAAGCATCAAATAATTCATTCTGGTTATGTTCTTTATTCGGAGCCTAACTTTTAGTTTTTTAAATATTTTTATCTTGTATTTCCTCTCCAAATCAGAGTGTAGCCTATTCCCAGGAAGGTGATGTGATGACCAGAACAATTTGCCTATTGTCGTATGTTATTGCCCTGCAATTATTCCACATTGTGGGAAGTAATCATTCACTTAGCCAGTGCCTGCTCTGATGGAGACTACAAATTCATCTGGTAGAGGAGCATGCAGCAAACTCACCATCAGCTTCAGATAGATTTAAATCTAAAGCAAATCATGATATCACATAGATACATAGACAATAGTTGCAGGAGTAGGCAATTCGGCCCTTCGAGCCAGCACTGCCATTCAATATGTTCATGCCTGATCATCCACAATCATTCCCCCGTTTCTGCCTTCTCCCCATACGCCTTGATTCCGCTACCCCTAAGAGCTCTATCTAACTCTCTTTTGAATGCATCCAGTGAATCGGCCTCCACTGCCTTCTGAGGCAGAGAATTCCACAGATACACAACTCTCTGTGTGAAAAAGTTTTCCTCATCTCAGTTCTAAATGGCCTACCCCTTATTCTTAAACTGTGGCCCCTGGTTCTGGACTCCCCCAACATCGGGAACATGTTTCCTGCATCTAGCGTGTCCAATCTCTTAATAATTTTATAGGCTTCAATAAGATCCCCTCTCATCCTTCTAATTTTCAGTGAATACAACCCAGTCGCTCCATTCTTTCATCATATGACACTCCCGCCATCCCGGGAATTAACCTTGTAAACGTACGCTGCACTCCCTCAATAGCAAGAATGTCCTTCCTCAAATTAGGAGACCAAAACTGCACACAATACTCCAGGTGTGTTCTCATCAGGGCCTTGTACAACTGCAGAAGGACCTCTTTGCTCCTGTACTGAACTCCTCTCGTTATGAAGACCAACATGCCATTGGCTTTCTTCACAGCCAGTTGACTGATGTACTAGGACACCCAGGTCTCGTTGTACTTCCCCTTTTCCTAATCTGACACCATTCAGATCTGCCTTCCTGTTCTTGCCACCAAAGTGGATAACCTCACATTTATCCACATTAAACTGCATCAGCCATGCATCTGCCCACTCACACAACCTGTCCTGGTCACTCTGCATCCTCATAGCATCCTCTTCACAGTTCACACTGCCCACAGCTTGTGTCATCTGCAAATTTGCTAATGTTACTTTTAATTCCTTCAGCTAAATCATTAATGTATATTGTAAATAGCTGCGATCCCAGCACCGAGCCTTGCGGAACCCCACTAGTCACTGCCTGCCATTCTGAAAGGGACCCATTAATCCCTACTCTTTGTTTCCTGTCTGCCAACCAATTTTCTACCCATGTCAATACCCCACCGCCAATACCATGTGCTCTAATTTTGCCCACTAATCTCCTGTGTGGTACCTTATCAAAGGCTTTCTGAAAGTCCAGGTACACTACATCCACTGGCTCTCCCTTGTCCATTTTACTTGTTACATTCTCAAACAATTCCAAAAGATTTGTCAAGCATGATTTCCCCTTCATAAATCCATGCTGACTTGGACCGATCCTGTAACTGTTATCCAAATGCGCTACTATCACATCTTTGATAATGGACTCCAGCATCTTCCCCACCACCGATGTCAGGCTAACTGGTCTATAATTCCCTGCTTTCTCTCTTCCTTCTTTCTTGGAAAGTGGGATAATATTAGCAACCCTCCAATCCACAGGAATTGATCCTGAATCTATAGAACTTTGGAAAATGATCACCAATGTGTCCACGATGACTAGAGCCACATCCTTGAATACCCTGGGATGCAGACCATCAGGCCCTGGGGATTTATCAGCCTCCAGTCCCATCAGCCTACCCAACACCATTTCCTGACTAATGTGAATTTCCTTCAGTTCTTCCATCACCCTAGGTCCTCTGTCCCCTAGTACATCTGGGAGATTGTTTGTGTCTTCCTTAGTGAGGACAGAACCAAAGTGCCTGTACAACTCATCTGCCATTTCCTTATTCCCCATAATAAATTCACCTGTTTCTGTCTTCAAGGGACCCATTAACTAATTTTTCCTCTTCACATATCTAAAGAAGCTTTTACTATCCTCCTTTATATTATTGACTAGCTTACCTTCATACTTCATCTTTTCTCCCCGTTTTGCCTTTTTAGTTACCTTCTGTTGCTCTTTCAAAGTTGCCCAATCCTCTGGCTTTCCACTTATCTTTGCTTTGTAATATGTCTTTTTTATTTTTATACTGTCCTTAACTTCCCTTGTCAGCCATGGTCACCTCTTACTCCCCTTAGAATCTTTCTTCCTCTTTGGAATGAAATTACCCTTCTGGATTATTCCCAGAAGCACCTGCCATTGCTGTTCCACCGTCATCCCTGCTAGGGTCCCTTTCCAGTCAACTTTGGCCAGCTCCTCCCTCATCCCTTTGTTCAACTGCAATACTGACATTTCCGATTTTACCTTCTTTCTCTCAAATTGCAGATTAAAACTTATCATGTTATGGTCATTACCTCCTAATGGTTCCTTTACCTTGAGTTCCCTTATCAAATCCGGTTCGTTACACAACACTAAATCCAGAATTGCCTTCTCCCTGGTGGGCTCCAGTACAAGCTGCTCTAAGAATCCATCTCGGAGGCACTCTACAAACTCCCTTTCTTGGGGTCTAGTACCAACTGATTTTCCCATTCTACCTGCATGTTGAAATCTCCCATAACCACCGTAGCATTACCTTTGTTACATGCTAATTTTAACTCCTGATGCAACTTGCACCCTATCTTCAGACTACTGTTTGGGAATCTGTAGATAACTCTCATTAGGGTCTTTTTACCCTTACAATTTCTCAGTTCTATCCACAATAGCTCTACATCTTCTGATTCTATGTCACCCCTCGCAAGGGACTGAATTTCATTCCTCACCAACAGAGCCACCCCACCCTCTCTGCCCACCTGTCTGTCTTTTCGATGGGACGTATACCCCTGAATATTCAGTTACCAGCTCCGATCCTCTTGCAGCCATGTCGCTGTAATTCTCACAACATCATACTTACCAACTTCTAACTGAGCCTCTAGCTCATATACTTTCTTATACTTTGCACATTCATATAAAACACTTTTGATTCGGTATTCACCTTCCCTCTCACGCCGGTTTCGCCTGACCTTACTCTCTTATCCCTTCTTGAACTTTCCATCCCATTAATTCAGGTGTCCTTCGTAACTTTTCCTGCACTCTCTTCCCCTTTAACTCCATCTTTATACTCCCAATTTGTCAACTCCTCCCCCCCCCCCCCCCCGCTATTCAGTTTAAACCCACCCGTGTAGCACTAGCAAACCTGCCTGTCAGTGTCATAGTGTCAAAGAACCAAGGATAGTCACTGAACCTGAAACATTAAACAGCAAACTATTGAGGTTACGTCATCTCATTAATTTATTTTGATCAATTCCCCCATTTTTTTCCCTCTGAACTCTTCAGTGTTCTCTCTATGCTCCTCTGAACCAGTTGCTAGGAGGCAGACAGCATGTGGTAGTAACCAGCCAATAACATGTGATTAATTTCTTTCCTGCCTATCCCTGTAGCTTTTCCTTCCAAGCAGTGTGGAGAGCAGAAAAAAAAGTGGTAAGAATCCAATCCCATGGTGTTGAATTCAGATAACATTTAGATGAATGAGGTGTTGCATATTAATTGTGAGTTGGTAAGAACCTATTTTCACCAAGTATGGGTCTGGCAATTGCTCTCTCATCAGTAATAATCAGTGACTATTTGATCTTTTGATATATTGGATCACACAGTGCCAAGAATATGTGAAACAAGGCTAGCCAATCAATGATTGCTCTTGGACTGAAGTAATTGGCTGTGATTATTGATCATTCACTTACATTATCCAGTCAATATGAGGCAAACATCTTACGATTACTCAATACAATCCAGTTTACTTCTGTGAAACTGATAAAAACACATTCTAAACATTCACCTGAATTTTCCTGTCATTAATACTATTCAGGTTCAAGGAGAGTGGGGCTGCTGGGGCTGTGGATAACTAGGTACTGGGTACAGAATGGGGTGGACATGAAAGAAACCCCCTGCCTGATATAAACGGACCTTTAACGGAATATAGTCAGGCAGTGATGTAATTCTTGTGTAAAGAAAGAGTACTCATCGGGTCAGGCAGCATCCCTGGAGAACATGGATAGGTTGACATTTCGGCGCAAGACCTTTCTTCAGACCAATTGGGCGTGGGGAGGAAACTGAAAGAGAGGAGGGGCAGGACATAGCTTGGCAGGTGTTTGATAGGCAGAGGTTTAGACAGAGGGGCAGGACATAGCTTGGCAGGTGTTTGATAGGCAGAGGTTTAGACAGAGGGGCAGGACATAGCTTGGCAGGTGTTTGATAGGCAGAGGTTTAGACAGAGGCCAGAGATGGAAAAAAACAGAAGGTGTGAGAAGAGGATTGAAGAGTTGCGACTTGGGAAGCTAGAGGAAGAAATGTAGTGGGAGGGGTGAAATTGGTGCAAGTTCAGGGGGGGACAAGGAAGAGGGGTCTTGGGTGAGAAATGGAAGGGGACATTGTTAGAGGTTACCTAAAATTGGATAATTCAACTGTCATACCGCTGGTTTGTTAGCTACCCAAGAAGAATATTAGATTATGTTCCTCCAGTTTGCTCGTGGCCTCACACCTGGCAGTGGAGGAGGCCAGGACAGAAATCTATATACTAAAACTCTCGTTTGTTTGTTCCTGAACTACAGCCAAATTGGTACACGATAGTGCGACAATTTTAGGCCCACCTTACTCACCGTCGCCCCTTTGGTGCTAATGGATGAAGTTTCATTGAAATCGGTGTTATAGTTTTAAAGTTATTCACATTTTAAAGTTTAAATCTATCTCCTAGGGAGGGAGGGGGAGGAAAGGTGGGGGGAGGAGGGAGGATAAGGGGGGTTGAGGGGGATGGAGTGGAGTGGGGGAGGAGGGAGCATGAAGGTGGGAGGAGGGAGGGTGGAGGGAGGAGGGAGGGAGGGGGTGGAAGGAGGGGATGGAAGGAGGGGGGTGGAGGGAGGGGGGAGGGGGAAGGGGGAGGGGGAAGGGGGAAGGGGGAGGGGAGGGGGGAGGAGAGGGTGTTGCACCAATGCAGGTTTGGGCCCAACTGGTCCACTTGGTCTAGTATGATTTTAAGAATAGGAAGGGGAGTTAAAATGGTTAGCAACTGGGAGATATGGTAGGCCTTGGCAGACTGAGTGCAAGTTTCCAGCACTTTGTGCCTTTTTATGGAAAACCAGCAACAGTTCCTTGTTTGTGTAATGCTGCTTTTTCAAACAAAATGATCATCTAAGATTGTGTGAAAATTGTAGACATAAATGTATTTAACTAGCAATTGAGGATAATTATTTTTCAATATTTTAAGTCATTTCTCAACTTATTTCCTTGTGTTTCTCTAATTATCACTCTTGTCCACTGCTGTTAATTGAGGATTGCCGGTTGAATCTCCTCCATAGAAATACATCATTTGTAGGGGCAGTTCCACTCCTTCCCTTTGAATGTTTGGCCATTTGCTATACATTACGGTCGATTAATCTGGAATGCTGTGCCTTAAAGGTGATAAAAAACAGATTCAGTGATAACAGTAAATGAAAAAGAAATTGTGGATACTAGACATCTGAAATAAAAACAATATACTGGAAGCTTTCAGTATATCCATGAAAAGATAAACTGAGTTAATGTCAGATTATATCAGATTGAAGACCCTTTATCAGAACTGGGAAAGCAAAAATAAGTATTAAATTGCAGAGGGGATAGATAGGACATGGAATATCTCCAATAGGTGGGGCCAGGGTGGTCATGATGTTAAGATGTTGATAAAGCCATCGGGTTGATTAGAAAATTATGGTGGTTAGAGTGATGTGGCACAGTGGCATAGCGGTAGAATTACTGCCTTACAGTGCCTGAGACCCAGGTTCAACCCTAATTATGGGTGATGTCGACAAGAGTTCGTACGTTCTCCCTGTAACCGCATGAGTTTTCTCCGGTTTCCTCCTATACTCCAAAGGCATACAGGTTTGTAGGTTAATAGGGCCCGTTTCTGCATTGTATCTCTGAAGTCTAATGTGACAATAAACTAAATGAAACTTTAAAAATGTAATTATTGAGGACATGTTAAAACGAGCACTGCTTATGAAGCAGCGGAAAAATCTTTAATAACTGCCAAAGCCTTAAAGTCCCTCAAAATTTGTCAGCAAAGCTATAAAAGATTATAAACAGTTAAACTCATTAATGGAACTCAAATAAATAAGAAGTGAATTATCTCACACTGTTGACAGCCATTCTTCTCGTTCAAACATATGGGTTCACAAGGCAGATTTCTTGGTGTACACAAAACAATAACTACAGATGTATGAAGCCCATTGCTGGATTATCAGAGGAGTCTAAAGTCAGAGTGGAATTTGGATCTGGCCAGTGATTGGCAGTGGATTTTTGGTCCATTCGTAGTTGCTCACGAGTCCTAAACTTCTGTGTGGTTTGGGATGTAGTTGTTGGAAGTTCCACTTGGAACGGTCTGCATTTCCCAGGCAGATTCAGAAATGTGTACAGATCTCTGGTGGCAGCTGCAGGCTGGAGAGAGATATGTTCCAAAGGGAGAGTAGATTTAATCAGGGAATTAATTTTTCACGTAGATTGGGATAAGGCAGTAAATTTCACGTGGGCATTCATATTAAATTTTGTATTAATTTATCATAGAACCAACAAAGGTGGAGAGCATATTCAATTTCCCAATGAGCCAGATTTAATAAACAGGCTAATGGTGCATGAAAATTTAATAAATTGTGACTAATGTGATTGATTTCATTGGAATACCCAAAGGGGAAAAATACAAAATGACCACCAAGATTTCAGATTAAAATTGGGCAGTTTTCTGTGTGATAACTCAGAGATTGTTCATGGAAAAATTGAGAAATTTGTTCAGGTGACAAAGGGACTGGAAAAAAAAGATGGGAGAAAATCAAGGATCATCTATAATCTCAGCAAATGTTGGAACTTGCAGGGCCAAATGAACTACTCCTATTGTCATGTTCATATATAAAAATACATATTAACTGTTTAATTATCACCAGCAGATTGGCAGAAAGTATAAACCCCTTTGGAACTTCTTATCTTAATTTTTTTGCACCCTACTGAAGGTGAGGGAGGTCTGAAAATGTTCATATATATTTTATTACACACTATTTAGATATATATTAAACTGTAATGCTATAGAAAATATTTCAGGCAGTTCACGTCATTAGTACAACTTGCAGATGAAACAGTGCCTCTCGATCTCTGGGTATTGGAAATGTGGATTGCAATTTGAAAATCCTCTGAAGAAAATTTGCATGCAATGACAATCATTCAGCTCCAACTGGAAACAGCAAATTCCTGCAATTCATTTACTATGACAGTGTGCTTAAATTCAAATGTTATGTAAGGAACTCTTTGACTCTAATTTACATTTCCAGACAAGATCACATTTACTGAGACAATTACTCAGAGATAAGGAGAGGCAGAAGTAGCAAGTGTAGATGAAAATATTATGAACGTTTGTACTGTGTGCCATAAAATAATGGACAGTTGCTATAAGTTAATAATATTGAATAATGATGTATGTACATTTTTGATTGGGTGTTATGAAGATGATGCTCAGGTTTCTGATTTACTATTTCTCAAGAAAATAAATTAACATTTGTGTTGTGAATAATGTATTATAACAAGCTGTTTATACAGGAACAAATTAAATTTATACCAGGATGCTGACACACATCTTCATAAATAAGTTATTTTAAACAGAAAATAGATACTTAAAGTTAAATTCTGTTTTCTAAGGGTTGTGAAATTGCCAGAGGTTGTATAAAATTCTCAGCTAAAACAATTAAAATATATCAATTTCAATCTGAACTGAAAAATTAGAATAAGTATGATAGAAGCTGAAATGTGAAATTATTTATAAATGTTGCTGACTCTAATCAGAATGGTACAGTGTTAAAGAGCTTAGGTTCCTTTTAAAAGAAACCGTGCCTCGATAAATTGAGAATTTCCATGAGCTGTCACATTTGTCAGTAGATACTATCAGCTTTTCATGCTGTCTATGCATGGCTTAGTTCATTTGCATTTTTCTCCATTCACATTTCCTGCACAATTTTTAACCTTACTGTCAATAAACTTCTGCAATAACAAATTCAATACATTTTTATTTTGCTCGGTGTGTGAAGGCTGAAAAAAGCACACAGAGCCTACATTACTTCTGTGTGTTTGGGATGCTAATCTTCATTTGATTAAATCAGATCTGATAACATGGCTATTGGATGCTTTATAATAGCTATTCCTTTCCATGTTCAATTAATAAATAGTGTTTTTGGAAATCGTAGGTGTTCATGGCATAAAGGGGCATTGTTTTCATGTCAGTCAAAAAAGAGCTATTGGAACCAACAGCTCCTTTCAGCCCTGGCCTATGGAATTGCAGGGTTTGGCATTTCAAGAGAACAAGCAATTATATTTTAAAGGCTTTTTTAGACCTTCATCACCTTTCAGCGAATGAGGTCCAAATCCCACCATTTAGGTAATGGTATCCCCTAGTTATTGACCACTATGCTGAGGCATATCCTATCTATCCCACTCTTAATATTTTACGTGCCATTCAATCTCCCCTCAGCTTTAACTGCCCTGAAGGAAATAACGCCAACATAGCCCATCTCTCCCCATTACTAAAACGTCCATAACCAGATAATATACTATTAAAAATCCCTTCTGCACTCTCTATGTTCTATCCTAGCCTACTTGTGATTTGATGACCATTGCAGCATTAATGGTATTTTCTGTGATGGTGTTAATGGAATGATCATTAACTTTTTATTGTCTAAATTCTTCAAATTTCTAAGGTGTACTGAGCTCTTATGTTTTTCGTTGTCTGTTGACTGCTTACAAATCAGCAATTACTGTGAAGTGTGCTGATTTACTTCATCTCAATGTTGCATTAATTTCTCTAAATTGAAACTACTACTGAAACACCACAGGGAACTAGCAATGATAAAAAGAGTATGAGGCAATCATACATCTTACCCAGAGAAGGTCAATAAACTCAGCACTGTAGGTGCTGACAGCGTATGCCTTTTTTAAGATGCTTTAATCTGGATAATGGGGTTCAACTTAAATTGAAATAGTATTATCAATATCAACACTCATTTTGGTGTAGAATGGTTGAGCGAGCAATATATTGTTCAGCCTTTGGCCAATTGAGCAAAAGAAATTTGAAGATTCAGGCCACGGCGTTGGAGTATCTTGTTCAGTTTTGGTCTCCCTGCTATAAGAAAAATGTCATTAAGCTGGAAAGTGTGCAGAGACAATTTATGAGGATGTTGCCAGGACTTGAGGGGCTGAGCTACAGGGAGAATTGGGCAGGCTAGGATTTTATTCCTTGGAGCACAGAGGTGAGGGGTGATCTTTAGAGGTGTATAAAATCATAAGGGGAGTAGATAGGGTGAACTTTTACCCAGGGTAGGGAAATAAAGAACAAAAGTACATAAGTTTAAGGTGAGAGGGTCAAGATTTAACACAAACCTGAGAGGCAGCTTTTTGACGTAGAAGATGGTGGGTATATGGAACAAGCTGCCAGAGGAGGTAATTGAGGTAAGTACTATGACAGCATTTAAAAGACATTTGACAGATATATCGATAGGAAGGTTTTAGAGGGATATGGACCAAACGTAGGCAAATGGCTTAGATGGAGCATCTTTTTTGGCATGGACAAGTAGAGCCATAGGGCCTGGTTCCATGCTGTATGACTCGTGTCCAATGGGCAGTAGTTACCCTTGCCCTCCAATATGCTGCTGAGACATGGACCACCTACAGGAACCATTACAGTAAAAATATATTCTCTGCAAAACCCTCAAATCATTTTCCTCTCCCAGACAAACATTACCAGCATTGAGGCCCTGATTCCTCTCAGTTGGCTACATTGACTGGCCATGCCATTTGCATGCCCAACACCACACCTTTGAAACAGGTGTTTCTATTCTAATCTCTGTCATGGGAGAAGATTACCAGGCAGACAGAAAAGAAGAGGAAAGAAGTCGGTCCCTGAAAACATTAAGAGACCATAAAATGTAGTGGGTGTCAGACGTGTTTAGCAATGTTCAAGAGATTCTGAGGAAGGAATATTAAATAATTGTATGGTTTGTGTGGGATGCAAAGAAAGGATCAACTAAAATCAGGAATTATCACAAATTAATAACAATCTTGTAATTCATGGCACACATGAATTTCAAAGCATCAAACATTTTGATAGATTAAGTGGATAGATTAAAATAAGTCCTTCCTGCAGCCTTGGGCACTATAAATGTTTAAGAGAGGTGAATGGCAGAGGATCACATTGAACGTTGAAAGAATCACGACAGTTAAGGAGAAATCTTAGGAGACCTGCAGATACACTGCCACCAAGCATTCAGATTGATCTGACCTGTTGACACCATTAATGCTTGGCTAGTAAACTTATTTTAAGTTTCCCTTAAGACGTTTGTTTGCACTGCAAATTATTTAAACCCATGCTGGATAAAGTCACCTCATGCTGCTCCCTCGGGAAGAGAAGGAACGTGCATTGGACCCAGACCCGCAGAAACATTTGCATGTATTTCATCAACATCTCAACCGAAAAAGTGTACATGGAGGCTCTACAAAGATACATAAACATGGGCGGCACGGTGGTGCAGCGGTAGAGTTGCTGCCTTACAGCGAATGCAGCGCCGGAGACTCGGGTTCGATCCTGACTACGGGTGCTGTCTGTACGGAGTTTGTACGTTCTCCTCGTGACTTTCGTGGGTTTTCTCCGAGATCTTTGGTTTCCTCCCACACTCCAAAGACGTTCAGGTATGTAGGTTAATTGGCTGGGCAAATGTTTTAAAAAATTGTCCCTATTGGGTGTAGGATAGTGTTAATGTGTGGGGATCGCTGGGCGGCGCGGACCCGGTGGGCTGAAGGGCCTGTTTCTGCGCTGTATCTCTAAATCTAAATAAACACTGACATTTGTCAGCTTCTAGATGACAATTACAAAGCAATATATAGCTGACACCTGCTTCACCTCTGTGCAGTATTGAGTGGTTATTTGGTGCCCCAGATGTATTCTCAGGCATGCAGGGAAATGTTTATGATATGAGCCTGCATAACAGTGTTTAATATCGGGATAGAGCAGCAGCTGTACTGGATAGTGCATTGTTTTCCAAGGATGGTGGTTGATCTCATGCACATGGCACGATTGATTCTAACAACAACATCAAAAGGTTTCCAGAAGAAAGCTCACAACATGAGTGAAGTAGGGCATTCTAAATTTAGTGTAATTGATGCTGGGTCACTTGGTTAATGCATTAGAAAAATCTGAGTTTGGGTTTAGTTTATTGCCACGCGTACTGCGAAAATGCTCTGTTTTGTACTAACCAGTCAGTGGAAAGACAGAATATGATTACAATCGAACCATCCACAGAGTACAGATACATGATAAGGATATAACGTGAATAACATTTAGTGCAAGTCCAGTAAAGTCCGATCAAGGATAGTCTGGCGGTCTCCATTGAAGTAGATAGTAGCTCAGAACTGCTCTCTAGTTGTTATAGGATGGTTCAGTTGCCTGATAACAGCTGGGAAGACACTGTCCCTGAATCTGGAGGTTTGCATTTTTCACACTTCTGTATCTCTTGCCTGATGGGAATGTGGAGAAGAGGGAATGGCTGGGGTGCAACTCGTCCTTGATTGTACTGGTGGCCTTGCCGAGGCACCGTGAGGTGTAAATTGAGTCAATGGAAGGGAGGTCAGTCTGTGTGATGGTCTGGGCCATGTCCACAATTCTCTGCAATTTCTTAGGATCTTGGATGTAGCTGTTACCAAACCTTGCTGTGATGCATAAGCAATTACATTTGTCAGCTCCTAGGTGACACTCCCAATCACAAAGCAATGTATAGCTGCCACCTGCTTTACCTCCTTCACCTCTGTACAGTATTGGGTGGTTACCTGGTCCCCCAAATCTGACTGATAACGTTCACCCTGAAATCGGAAGTAAAAATGCGTTAGACCTTTAACTTAAAACATTTCACTTGCTTCCATTGGTGCCTTACAGTTTGTATTTAATAGAGCATTATTAGTACAGAAAACATTTTATATTTCTAATGGGTTATGGTTTACTGAACAGTAGCACCCATCCTGGGAGCCTTTCTGAACTATAGGTTATCTGTATTTACAACATACAATCACCTACCTATTCCCAATTTTAAAGTAGCTTCTCCAAGAAGGCCTTGTGGTCAAATTACCAATGGCAATTCAATAAAGAGGCCATTGCTTGGACACTAAGTTGTGGAGTAACTCAGTGAGTCAGACAGCATCTCTGGAGAACATGGATAGGTGATATTTCGTGTCAGAACCCTTCTTCAAATTGATTGCGGGGGGGAGTGTAAAAAAGCTGGGAGAAAGGGGAGGCAAGGCAAAGCGTGGCAATTAATGGGTGGACACAGGCGAGGGGGGGGGGTTTGGATAGGCAGATGGTTGGAACAAGGCTCACAGATTAAAGCAGAAGGTGCACGTGAATCTCCTTTGACCTCATCTACTGCATCTGTTGTTCCTGATCTGGTCTCCTGTTCATCGGTGAGTCCAAGCATTAACTCGGCAACTCTTTTGTTGATTACTTGCTGTTGGTCCGCAAAGGTGTACAGGATCTCCTGGTTCCTAACCATTTTAACTCCCCTTCCCCTCACCCCATCTCCCTCCACCTCCCCTGCCCTGGACAGACAACTATTTCCTCCCTCCCCCTAAATTTCTTTTTCTGGCTTTACAATTTGCAACTCTTCAATCCTTCAGTATCATAACTTCTGCTTTATTCTCTGGCCTTTGTTCCAACCATCTACCCCCCCCCCCCTTCCCTGTGTCAATCTATTACCTAGCGCTCTCTGTCCTATAGCTCACACCCTATAGTCCTGGCAACATCCTCGTAAAATTTTTCTGAACCCTTTCAAGCTTGACAATATCTTTCTTATAACATGGTGCCCAGAACTGAACACAATATTCTAAATGCAGTCTCACCAACGTCTTATACAACTGCAACATGACCTCCCAACCTCTCTACTCAATACTCTGACTGAAGGCCACAGTGCCAAAAGCCTTTTTGATCATCCTATCTACCTGCGACTCATCCTTCAAGGAACCATGCATCTGTGCTCCTAGATCCCTTTGCTTTACAACACTACCCAGAGGCCTACCATTTACTGTGTAGGTCCTGCCCTTGTTCGAGGTCCAAAAATGCAACACCTCACACTTCTCTGTATTAAATCCCATCAACCATTCCTCCGCCCACCTATGGCCAATCGATCCAAATCCTGCTGCAATCTTTCACAACCGTCTTCACTATCTGCAAAACTACTCACTTTTGTATCATTAGCAAACTTGCTAATCTTGCCCTGTGTGGTCTCATCCAAATCATTGATGTAGATGACAAACAGTAACGGGCCCAGCACCGAACCCTGAGGCACACCATTAGTAACCTTCCACCATCACCCTCTGCTTCCTTCTATGGAGCCAATTTGCTATCCATTCAGCTATCTCTCCTTGGATCCCATGTGATCCAATGTTACAGAGCAGCCTACCATGCGGAACCTTGTCGGATGCCTTACTGAAAACCATGTACACAACATCGACAGCTCTGCCCTCATCGACCTTTTTGGTTACGTCTTCAAAAAAATCAACCCGATTTGGGAGACATGACCTCCCATGTACAAAACCATGCTGACCATCCCCAATCAGCCCTTGCCCATCAAAATGCCTGTATAACCTATCCCTCAGAATACTCTCCAGATAGTTCCAAGTATAGTGGAGAAAATAAGAAATTAAATTTTCACACCTAGATTGTGTCATTTATTTCCTCAGGAAATTGTTTTGAAGTGTGAGAAATTGAACAGACCTATTTGACTTCGAGGCAATCTTCTCCCATGTCCTCTTTCCATCTAATGCATGACTGTCAAAATATTTAATAGGGTGTTGATGAGGTACATTGATTTGTTATTCTTGAAAACATGATTTATTTTTTTCTTGTACATATCACCTTAAAACATCTCAACTGGCTTCACACAATTATATTTGATGTGTTGGTGGCAGCAATGTGAAGAAATTGTCCATTCTTGGAATATGTCATAAAAAATCTGAGACCCATCTCATTTCGACTAGTTCCTTTGTAAATACATCTCTGTATGGAACTTGTTCCTATAATGGCTGCTGATTCCATCTTAAGAGGTCAGAACGTGAATAGACAGGTGTCCTTCTGCATGCTATCTGTAAAATTCTCCTCACTCTCGGGCATCATATTTTTTAGTGTGCAGCACGGTGGCGCAGCGGTAGTGTTGCTGCCTTACAGCAAATGCCGGAGACCCAGGTTCGATTCCGACTATGGTTGCTGTCTGTACGGAGTTTGTACGTTTTCCCTGCGACTGCGTGGGTTTTCTCCGAGATCTTCGGTTTCCTCCCGCACTCCAAAGACATACAGGTTTGTAGGTTGATTGGCTTGGGTAAATGTGTTAAAAAAATTGTCCCTAGTGGGTATAGGATAATAATAATAATAATAATCCATTTATTTTATATAGCGCCTTATCACATGCTCAAAGCGCTTTACAAAAACAATTAACATAGAAACAAACAGACAAACTATCCTGACGGAAAAGCGGCGAATACTCATAGTGATAGTGTTAATGTGCGGGAATCGCTGGTCGGCGTGGACCCGGTGGGCCAAAAGGGCCTGTTTCCGCGCTGTATCTCTAAACTAAACTAAACTCAACTAATATTGTGTACCTGTTTTTTGGGCTTTAAAGGTTATTTCAGTGCTGTAGGCTTCAAGATAAACTCTCCAAAGTGATTCAAACACTTTAGCAAAGTGGGTACAGATTTATAAAACAAGTGTGTCAGAAAACTTAGGACAGGATGGTCGGTAAACGTCATTTGGCTATTGGTACGGCATTCTCGCAATCCCAGATGCAACACAAATCTACAGGTGCTAAAACCAATTACAAAGGCTGCGATCAGCTGACTTTGCAGAGACTGGTATTTCTGTTCCTTGTGGCTTAATGATGTACCAGGCCCACTCAGGCAACAAAGGAGTTCAAATGAGATGTCTGATTATAACAAAAAAAGTGTGTTCACTGCTGTGATAATGCATGGATAATGAACTCTGATGGATGGTAGAAGTATTTAATCTAAAATACCATGCATTTACTTTTAAAACTAAAAGTAACCAAAGGGGCTGAAAACAACATAAAAATTTAATAATTTCTTTTGTTAAAAAATAACCAAGTCTGAGTTGAAGTAACCTGCTTTGCAGCCTTCATTAAAATGTAATCAACCTCCACAATAAATAATCAAACTGTTATGTGAAGACACTTATAGCTGATTAAAGCATGGAGCAATGGAATGTTCATTCCCCGCATGCTCATTAGTGAAATCTGGTGCGGGATATCGGGAGCTAATTAATGAAAATTAGTTTTAAGGTTACATGTTCAGAGGGAGGCTGCATTTAACAGAAATCTTTCAAAATATCCCTCAGCCTTTCCTGAACATAAAGTGACAAACTTATACAAAACTTATTTCATTGCTATTGCAGTTTTAAAATAACCCAAGTTGATGTATATCATAGGTAATGAATTGATAATAATATCGAATTATGTAATTCAAATGAATTCCTCAAGTCAGTAAGTTTGAAAATGTTAGCTAATTCCCCCTCCCCCCCCAAATTTGTTTATTATTTGAGAATTCTTCATTCACAATTAAATGATTATGACTTTGCTTCTTGATTGACCGTAGAATTGTGAATGTTCTTGATATGACACCAAGTTTCAAAACTCCCACAAAATGTAGCATTGCAAAATTGTGCTCCAATATCAGTGCCCTCTCCCCAGGCAACAAAGCTCCAAATTACACTCATTCAGATCCACTGGCCTCAATGCTCACATCAAAACCCACAGAACTGGGGTGAAAGCAAGTCATGATAGATCCTAAGGGACCTCCTGACAAGAGGTATGCTGTAAGATTTGAGAAGTTTTCCCTCATTCTGAAAGCAACACCAAACCAAAGAGCTGCAGTTTGGACATTTTAAACGGGAGACTGGGGCTGATAGCGGAGAAAGGCTGCAGTCAGTTTACCAAGGGATGTCACAATCTGGGGTCCTAAAATGGCCGCAGGACCTCGTGAACAGCCACAAGAGCAAAAACCTTATAGCCCAGTCTCTAGGTTTCTGCAAAGCCACGGCCAGAACAATGGATGGGTATTGGCCATGCAGAAACCTGCGAAACCAGGTCGAAGTCCAGACACTGGGGCGCTGACATCAGCATACTCACAATGCCCCAAGCCGACCTACACAGTTAATCTCGTTAAGGGGGCACAATAGCCCATAGAAAACTACCTGGTAGGTGATGGGAAACCAGTTAAACCCATCACCTCGCAACGAAATACCAATTAACACCGTCTGGCCATCCCCGGTACCCCCGGACATAAGCGCAGATCAGAGAGAAAACTCAATACATATCTTTTAAACAAAGAGATCCCGAGATCTGGCGGGAGATAGGACGGGCCAGAATTAGTATAACTGGCCACGACTTTTGGGTTTTAAATGCAATGCAAGAAAGAAGTCAAACGGATGCAGGAGGAAGAAAAGACAGGCAAGAAGAAGCGAAGTGCAAGAGAGAGGAACCGGCACACAACTCGAGAAGAAATACTGCAAGAAAACCTGCAAGGAACGCAAGAAACGGAAGGAAGAAACTCAGGGGACAAGCACGACCCTCACGGAAAGCAGCGGAGAAGCAGCACGAACAGCCAGTAACCCCAGTAATAGCCCCATGGTGAGCATGTACTCCGATCCTGCATATCCTGGACATAGTTTAGTGTAGAGGGGAGGGTGGTTTGAATAAACGTGGGTGTGTAAAGGAATATGTGTTGGTCAATTTTGCGATGTGTCGTACGTTCCCCATCTTACAGTCGTGTATATGTCTTGTAGAACTGTGTGTTTTAGAATTCAGAGTAAAAGGTATTCATGTATATGTCTTGTAGAACTGTGCGTTTTATGATTCATAGTCAAAGGTATTCATGTAATATAGATATGTCTTATAGAACTGTATAAGTATTCATGGACAATAGTCCCAAGCGCTCAATAAAAGCCATTTCCATTTAAACCCTGGTCTTCAAATCTGGTCTGGTTGAATTTTTCTGCACTATAAACGCTCCTGCATCTAAGTCCAGTGTCTAGAACCGTAGGGGGTGAGTGGGTCGAACCACTCACGGGGAACCAGTGTGCGCGGCCTGGTCAAGGGATCAGAGCAAGGCACGGGGACCTTAGGTCGGGCGAAAGCTCGGTGCAGAAACCCCTTACAATGCTGAGCAACAACCAAAGAGATAGCTGCAACGTAATGGTCTAAAAGGTAAAATGTTACAATGAGAGAACTCTTTGAAAAAGCCAGCTCAATCACGATGGTCCAACAGGCCTCCATCAATGAGGTATAATTTTTTTTTAAATTTGGAATTAAGTTCCGAGCAGTAACCTTGACAGCTTGAGATCAAAAAACAATAAAATAATATTAAGAACAACAAATCTTGAAGAAATAAATTCACAGTTGATTCAAATAATTCCATAACATGTACAGCCTTGAAAATGAAGATTTTTTTTTAATCACAGAAGTGAATGAGAACACACAATAAATTTGGTCAATTGAGGTAAAAAACCCTCTTTAATGTTTGCATATACTCAACAATTTATCATCTAATTTGCCTTTCTTGTGCACTCCATGGTGACTGAAACTGTCTGTTAAGTGTTTGACTGATTAGCAACATAAAAGATGCATTTTGAATGTCTTTTGTTTCTGTTGTACAATAATCCTAGCAGTTAAACTCGTGCCTAGAGAGCCTGGAATTATTCCTCTACAGCAGAGTTGATTTCCTGTGTGGTTCTTTCTGCAGGTTTAACAGGAGGCCTATTTGACATTATATCTGAAAAATGATGAGGGTACATAATATCCAAACTGTACATTATAATAATGAGTTACAAAGTTAAGACCGGTGGAAGTAATTAGTGCAAGATGGGCTTCTATATTTGAATTTCCTTTATGTATCCAATTTGCAGACATTACAGTTCTTTAGCTCAGGGATTTCTTTAGAGCTGTTTGCTTCCCAACTACGCACCAAGCCCATACTTGCCTAGATTCCCCAGCAAGAACTTCCTCAAGGAAGCACACGGGGACCCAATCAGCAAGACTCTTGTAATTATGAAATGCATGGGTAAACCATCGACAGGTAGTGAAACCGCACCCCAGGCCAACATTGTTTTTAACCTTACTTTCAAAAGAATCGTAGCAGAATCTGGAGGATTGTGGTTAATTAAAATCAACACGTCAGCTAACACACGAGCCACAATTTAACTTACTCAGCTGAAGTTCACCAGGACCGTGATGTATTCGCCTACAGCCCTTTCCCTGCTGGCTAATATTTCAGAGTTCCTCCCTTCCAAATCTTAATTTAGATTTTTTTCCTAATATTAAGTAAACTGGAAAACATTCCATGCACTCTAGGTCTGCTGATTGATATAAATGGTTTTGTTCATGTTATTTATAATTTCAGGATGAAATACAAATATTACATATTTTCCCACATAATTAAAGCACATCAAACTCAGTACATTATGGTTCCTACTCCAAAGAGTAACGTGGTTTAATGGCCTGAATGATTTACAATTTTAAACATTTAAACCACTTTACTAGTTTAAAAGAACTCAACCAATCTTGTAGGATCTCACAACCTTTGAAAAATAGATATGACACCATTCCATGTAATGTTAAATCCAAATGCTGTAAGGTCATTGCCCCTAGTGATCCTAAAACTTATTTTTGAGCTGAATCAATTTAACTGCCTTAGTCATACAGCGTGGAAACAGGCCCTTCGGCCCAACTTGTCCATGCTGACCAACACGTCCATCTACTAATCTCACCTGCTTGTTTGGCCCGTATCCTTACAAACCTATCCTATCCAGGTATCTGTCCAAATGTTTTTTAAATGTTGTGATAGAACCTTCCTCAAGCAGCTCATTCTGTATACCTACCACCCTTTTTGGAAAAATGCTACCCCTCAGGTTCCAATGACATCTTTTCCCTCACACACGCTTGGTGTATATACCACCAAAATTGCCATATAAATACCAATGAATTGAACCTTGTGCATGATTAATTTGTTTAAAAAGAGGCCATACCAGAAATACCAACTGTGGAATCAGTTTCTTCCTTGCTTATCTACACGCAGGGAATCGGTATTTCATTGTGCTAATTTCAATTACGTATGTTCAGCCATGACATCTTATATGCACAGTTGTTTGGGAAGCAAGGGGAGGCGGTTTCTGGAATGCTTTGAGCATTTATGCCTGCAGTGACCCACCATACACAAGCTTCCATGGGGCAATGATGGGAAGGTGTCCAGTCTTTATGGCATGAGTGATCCAGAGTCAGTCCATTGTCCCTAATAAACTGATAGTTTCCAGAAATCTATGGTAATTCTCAAGTTTCAAGGTATCCTGAATTCTCCTGTACAATAAGCTTTTCCCATTAAGTACTGTAAAACATTAGACTGCCCCGACGGATGAGGGTCCCCTCAGACAGTACATGTGGTCAATTCTCCCAAACTCACCATTAATCCATATTAATCTCTACTTTGACAGCTCCATCTTGACAATTATTTTGTGCAACTGGTAAACTGAAAAGTTTGCAAGCCAGGTATGTGGGGGTTATAGACTTAGGCTATAATGTCACTCCAAAGACATACAGGTATGTAGGTTAATTGACTGGGTAAATGTAAAAATTGTCCCTAGTGTGTGTAGGATAGTGTTAATGTGCGGGGATCGCTGGGCGGCGCGTACTCGGTGGGCCGAAGGGCCCATTTCCACGCTGTATCTCTAAATCTAAATCTAAAAAGTCACACTGTAATGTCCCTTTCACCCAGAATCTACCATTCAGGCTAACACTAGATTGGGAAGACACTTCCCATCATCATATGATTTAATATACCAATGCACAAAAAGTACTAACCAGCTTAAACAATACTGATCTTCAGTATAGACAAAAATAAAAGCATAAAGTATTCTCTATAATATTTTCACAAATACAGAAAACAAATATTTTAAATAATCATGAAAATTTTAATAGCGTGAATTATGAAAATAAGAAATGGTAGAAAACAGAAACTGTACTTGAACATTTTTACAATCATAATTCTTCAACTAAGAATTTTGTTCATGTCTGGTCACACCTCATAACATGTTCGATCTGAACACTGTTCCTGAAATCTTCATTTTAAAAAATCTTAAGATATCAAATAGAATATCTTGCCTTATCAAATGAAAAGCTGCAACTTGAACAGCACCAAGTACATATTGCAAACGGATCAGGTAGTCTAGATCTTTATAACCTGGTCACGTACTTTAAGCCTCTGTAACTGCTCACTGTGCTTCAAATCTCAATGCGTTCAGCCACAGTGTCTCACAGCAATAAAATACCAGCAGTGGAGTCACTGGATGCAAGAGGTGTGAATAACAGAAAATATTATACACACTGTTTTGGCATGTGATACTCAGTCCCTGTGTTGGTGAAATCACTATTAAATTTCAATGGCTCAGTAACAATTTTTGTGTAAGAAAAAATTAGAAGATTTGCATAATGGCTCACATTCCATAGCTTGCTTTGTCCAAAGGTTCAAAGAAAGCAATTTTAATTGCAATAGATGTAACCACTCCCAGCAGCAACTGCAAAAGCTTTTTCTTGTTTCTTCACAGCAAGGAGTTTCAGTTTATCATTTTCAAGATATAGAGGATTCCAATATTGTCAATAGTCACATAGGTCTTGAAGTCAGATGAAACATGTATGGACTTCAAGTTTGTCCCATTGGTGTAGAATGTCTGCAGAGATTCTCCAGAATTCACATCCCACCACTGTAAAAGAAAAATAATGTCATTGTAGCTTTTACTATTCATTAATATCACCCCATGTTATCTCCAACTATCCAAACTTGTAAATTTGTGTTTCATTTTGATGTGAATACCTCTCATTGACATTGAGAAAGTGAGGTAAAAGGCTACATTCTACAGACCACAATGGCGTACCTGTCCCCATGCAGTAAGCTGTCCATAGTGCACCATGAGCAAAAGGAAAACCAACTTTAGAATCTCAATTTGATAACAGGCCAAAGAAAACATCATCACTACACGTACCTTGTCAAGTTCCCTCAGAACTCAATATGTTTCAGTACTTTTCAAACTCCAGAAAATATAGGCCTACTTTACTCAATCCTTTCTCATAATGTAATGCATCATTCCAAAAAATGTTGTAACACGCCGCTCATATCAAGTTACAATTCAGGCATACACAGTAAAGATTGTCCCTGCTAACAGCATAACACAGGAACACTTATCTTAATCCATAACAAAAACAATAAATGCTGGAAATACTCAGGTCAGGCCACATCTGATGATATAGAAACGTTATCAACATTTCAAGTCAGAGATCACTCTTAGAACTGAAAATGAGACAATACCAGCTTGCAAAGTGGCTGAGAGGAAGGGGGAATGGGATACATCTGTTCCTTTTGCCCACACTATCAGCGTGTTGTGTAGAAAGGAACTGCAGATGCTGGTATATATCGGAGATAGACTCAAAGTGCTGAAGTAATTCAGCGGGTCAGGCAGCATCTCTGGAGAAAAAGGATGGGTGGTGTTTCAGGTTGGGACCCTTCTTCAGACTGTCCAAAGAAGGATCCTGACCCGAAATGTCATCTGTCCTTTTTATCCAGAGATGCTGCCTGATCCGCTGAATTACTATAGCACTCTGTGTCTATACCCAGTGTGTTGCTAAATTAACACACACTGGTCTACTCTGGCTCCAGATTAAATATGTCTTGATTTTTAAATTGCTTTCAAATTCTTCCATGCATTTAGGTCTCTGAATTTCAATGGGAAATCCCATGTAATAATGCCAGGATAGGCAGTTCTTAAAAAAAGTATTCTTGCAGCAGGTAGGAATTGCTACAAAAAAGCTAATGTACATGTCATTTACAGTCCTGCCGAATCAGATGTTAAAGGAAACTAAAATTAGAATTGGACAGAGTAAAAGATGAGGAGACTGAATGTGAGTTGTAAGTTTGTAATGAACACTCTATATCATGTTCGCCATCTCTGTACTTATGAGTTTCTATTCAAACTGTTATGTTCATTGTCTTGCAGCGTCCACTGAAATTGAAGCATATGGAACCAGGTGCAGAGGAGGTAGTTGAGGCAGGTTCTATAACAGCATTGAAAAGATACTTGGATAGGTACATGAATAGGAAAAAAATAAGGGATATTGGCCAAAGGTAGGCAAGTGAGTAGCTTAATGGGGCATCCTGGTTAGCGTGAACAAGTTGGGCCGAAGATTCCGTTTCTGTGCTGTATGACTCTATAATCAGGATGGCCGTATATGCATACTTTCCATGAACTTTTCAAAAATTTGACTCATCCTAGAACAGACTGACAGTGAATTACAAAGTAGATTTCAGTAGTTTTTCAAATCCGACGTCTTTGTTAACTTCTGAGTTCCTGTACAAAACTATTAATTAATTTAGAACAATACATTGGTACATTATTTAGTTACCAATCTCACTCAGGCAGCGAGACGGGTATTCTGAAGGTTCAGGCTAAAGGATAATGCAGGTGCAGATTAAATGCAGCTTTGGCCTCAAGATGGTCAAATTAGATCTGACATGGGAATGCTTGATAGACAATAGACAATAGGTGCAGGAGTAGGCCATTCAGCCCTTCGAGCCAGCACTGCCATTCAATGCGATCATGGCTGATCACTCTCAATCAGTACCCCGTTCCTGCCTTCTCCCCATACCCCCTCACTCCGCTATCCTTAAGAGCTCTATCCAGCTCTCTCTTGAAAACATCCAACGAACTGGCCTCCACTGCCTTCTGAGGCAGAGAATTCCACACCTTCACCACTATCTGACTGAAAAAGTTCTTCCTCATCTCCGTTCTAAATGGCCTACCCCTTATTCTTAAACTGTGGCCCCTTGTTCTGGACTCCCCCAACATTGGGAACATGTTTCCTGCCTCTAATGTGTCCAATCCCCTAATTATCTTATATGTTTCAACAAGATCCCCCCTCATCCTTCTAAATTCCAGTGTATACAAGCCCAATCGCTCCAGCCTTTCAACATACGACAGTCCCGCCATTCCGGGAATTAACCTAGTGAACCTACGCTGCACGCCCTCCATAGCAAGAATATCCTTCCTCAAATTTGGAGACCAAAACTGCACACAGTACTCCAGGTGCGGTCTCACCAGGGCCCGGTACAACTGTAGAAGGACCTCTTTGCTCCTATACTCAACTCCTCTTGTTATGAAGGCCAACATTCCATTGGCTTTCTTCACTGCCTGCTGTACCTGCATGCTTCCTTTCATTGACTGATGCACTAGGACACCCAGATCTCGTTGAACTCCCCCTCCTCCTAACTTGACACCATTCAGATAATAATCTGCCTTTCTATTCTTACTTCCAAAGTGAATAACCTCACACTTATCTACATTAAACTGCATCTGCCATGTATCCGCCCACTCACACAACCTGTCCAAGTCACCCTGCAGCCTTATTGCATCTTCCTCACAATTCACACTACCCCCCCAGCTTAGTATCATCTGCAAATTTGCTAATGGTACTTTTAATCCCTTCGTCTAAGTCATTAATGTATATCGTAAATAGCTGTGGAGGAAAATATGTGCAAAATTATTCCATTATAAATAACTTCAAAAAAGTGACACAGTATGACAATTTCACACCTTAGTAAGTAGCCAACAATGCAAAAATGCAAATATCAGAAATTGGATGATTCTTTTTGCTTTAAGACGTAATAAAATGGGGTAATGCCCAATCATGAAAATTAGAATTGACATTATCCCTTTATTATTTAATTATGAAATGCCCTTTTCTCTGCCATAACTATAGCTGCATGATCATATCAACAGAGACTGTTGAGTTCCTTATAGTAAAAGGAATCTTCGAGTCCTGGAAAGTGTTTGATATTTTAAATTACTTATCGTAAAATATTTGTGTTCCTCTTATTCTCATGAGTGTAATATATACAGGTGCTGTAAATATAGCTGGGATACAACTTTGAATTATAATTGATTTAATTCCAAAAAATGCAGATGTTGGAAATCTGAAATAAAAACAGAGCACTCAACAAGTCAGAAATGAGAAACAGAGTTAATGTTAGAGGGATGAGACTCTTCATCAGAAATAGCAGTAGTTCTAACATTTTCTGTTTTTATAAAATGACTTTTAACACTATAAAATCAAGTTTGACATTATTAATGTCCACTCCCATGAAGGATTTTCAAAATTTATAGCTAATTTAGCATAACCGATGACAGAAGTTAGTCAGACCTACTGAAATGCATTAACATTAATGTTCTTTTAGGATTGGCTCCTTCAATCCAAAGATCATTTATCCAGAGAAGACAGAATCATCCTCTCAGAGTGAAAACTGCTCTACATGTCACAGTAGCCCAAGTCATCCATCAAAAAATATGCCAAACTGAATCTATCAAAACTCAAAAACTTGGCCATTATTTCCACAAACTCAACTGCTAGTTTCTTTTTACAGTGGTGGATGTCACACTTAGTGACCCAACGGATGCATCAACTTTGTGTGCAATTCCCTATTTAGCTGAGTGGGTTTCAAAAAAGACATTCTGTCTGCAGTATGGAACCAACATCGTACTAGGATCTTAAAGATTTCTATTTGTGACAGCGAATCCTTGGCCGGGTTATTCATTATTCGCTACCTTATAATGATATACAATAACATGACCACAGAAAGGGAGAAATATTGAGAGATAATTCACTCCCCCTATGAAACACTTATTGAGTATTATTCCAACATCTGGAAAAGCCAGAGGGATTCGTAATCATCATAATTTAACAAATTAAGAAACTGCACGCTGTGCAAAAAATATATAAACATTACTAAAATGCATTAATTATTGCGATCTATCAAAATCTTCCAGTTAAAAGGTGACTGAATGCTTTCTTTGCTGACTATTGTGCTTTCCCATGATTAAAGTCAGAGTCAGCAGAAAGAAATGTGGTATGAAGAACATCAGAAAATGAAACGTAAATTAGTAGGAAAGAACTACAGATGCTGGTTTAAATCGAAGGTAGACACTTCTTGAAGGGTCTCGACACAAAATGTCACCCATTCCTTCTCTCCGGAGATGCTGCCTGTCCTACTGAGTTACTCCAGCATTTTATGTCGACCTTAAATGAATGTAAACTACAGGCCAGTTGTTCAGGGTTCATTTTAGTACACTCACTGGACCTCAAGATCTATTATCATGCAACCAAGTAGTTAATATAGTACTGTACATCAAATAATAACATTCTATTTGAACTTTAACATAGTACAGGTGACACCCACATTACAGAGGTTGGGTTTACGTTCCTAAAAAAAGGTTTGCATCATCATTTTCGTAACTCAAAGCCACGTCACCCATGAAAGCTTGAAGAAAATCAATTTGAATAATAAAATTTGTTATTTATTTGCAATTTTATTCCCTATCTCAAATTATTAGGTAGTAATTTGGGAATTCTGAGAAGGTGAATTTATGTTACCCGAACAGCTGTAACATGGGGATCATCTTTATTTTTATAAACCATTTTGATACAATTTTGTAGAATTCTGCAGGTGAAGCCCTAAACAACTAAATTAAATTAGATAATTTTAACCACACAAAATTAGAGTACTAGTTTACAATGTAAAATTTAGTTACCATTCCTATTAACACCAACCACTGAGATTATTGATCACGATAAAAAAAATGATAGAACTATATACATGTATTTTCAAATTAGATTTGACAACATCCTTCATCATGTACTTCCGATAAAGGAAATGTTCTATTCTCAACTATTCTTTCTTTTTGAGTCACAGTTGTACAGCACAGTAATGGGCCTTTTTGGTTGGCATGGATGAGTTGGGCTGAAGGACCTGTTTCCATGCTGCATAACCTATGATTCTACTGTCTACCACATTCACACTGACTGTTTTGCCAACATTTAGAATAATGGCCCGCTGCGGACCTTTCACCGTCCGGCGCGGCCTGGAACGTGGCAACGACACCAGCCTGACCGCGGGAGAAGATGGCAGGGGAAAAGAAAAGACATTCTGGCCTTCCATCACAGTGAGGAGGTGACTGGAGGAGACTCACTGTGATGGATGTTTGTGTTTTTTGTTTTGTGTTGTGTAATTTGCTCATTTTACTGCTTTTATTGTTGGACTGTGGGTGACTAAATTTCGTCCAAAAAACTTGTTTTTTGACAAATAAAGATATCCTGAATCCTGAAAACCATCTGTCTGCTTTAGAACTATATGATTCTATGCCTTGCCTATGTCAAGATGTGCACTGTACAAGAAGGCAAGTATGATCTCTGCAAGTTTTTCAGGGATGCCAGGGGAGACCTCCAAAACAAAGAGGCTCAATTCAAACTAACTGGAAGCTCGATTCAATCAAACGGATGCCAATGTCAGGACCTGAATACCATCACGAGCTACATGCTGAAATCAGGGGTTCTCTCTGGTATGGATGCATCTCTACCGGATGAGGTTAGTGCCTTTCCACTTGTTTTGACAGGCAAACCCTGGCACAGTCCCCATGCCCCACAGGCTCTGTCCCATACTTCTCGGTCGCAGAAATTAAATTTGCTTTCACGAAGGTAAACTCTTGGACAACTGACAGCTGGGATGGAGTTGCTGGATGAGTTGTTTGGGTTTCAGAGATACAGCATGGAAACAAGCCCTTCAACCCACTGAGTCCCCCCAGACTCCTACACTCGTTATATCCTAATCCCAATTTACAGAAGCCAATTGACCTACAAACCTGTGCATCTTTGGAATGTGGGATGAAACTGAAGCATCTGGAGAAAATCCACGCGGTCACAGAGAGAACGTACAAACTCCATATGGACAGCACCCACAGTAAGGCTCGAAGCCGGGTCTTTGGCACTGGTAGGCAGCAACTCTGCTCTGAAATTGTGTGCCAATCAACTGCCACAGTCTTTACTAACATCTTCAATCTCTTACTTCAACAGTCTTCTGTTCAAATCTGTTTCAAGGAAACATCCATCATTCTAGTCCCCAAGAAAAGTGAAGTGACTAGTCTTAATGATTATGCCCAGTAGTTCTGACATCAGCCATACTGAAGTGCCTCGGTTGCCTGGCAATGGCCCAAATCCACGCAGTCTTTCTGACAAATTATGCCCCGTGCAATTTGCACACAGGAAAAATATGTCTACATAGGACCACATTCAGCCCAGGATCACCATGACAATAAGATCATCTATGTCAGCATGCTATTTGTTGATAACAGTTTGTTTCTTCCATTGAATTCAATTGTATTCCTGAACTGCTGAATCTTGGCCTTATGCCTCCATCCGCAATTCGTTGTGGGATTTATTGAGTGGCAGACCTCAGTCAGCTAGAATTAGTCATAATATTTCTCCCACCATGACCCTAAACACTGGTGCTCCTCAGGTTTCTGTGTTAAGGCCTTGTTCTTTTCCCTGTACACCCATGGCTGTGTGGCCAAGTGCAACGCCAACTCGATCTTTAAGTTTGCCAACTATTGTCGACCAGATCAACGATAATAGGAAGACAATAACTAAATTCTTTATATTAACAAGACAAAAGAGTTCTTCAGACTGAAGAAGGGTCTCGACCCGAAACGTCACCCATTCCTTCTCTCCTGAGATGCTGCCTGACCTGCTGAGTTACTCCAGCATTTTGTGAATAAATACTTTCGTTTTGCATATATGTATATATGCATACATATATATGGATATATACATATGTATATATACATATATATCCATAGGCAGATATACGTATATCTGCTATAGGCAGAATAAAGTAATCCTTTACTTTATAAGGAAATATAAAGTATTTTTTATATTTAGGCGGAATAAAGAAGTCCTTCTTAACAGCTTAATAAGAGCAGTGATCCAATTTACATAAAAGCAATTTTTTTGATAAAGAGCATTTGCCAAGAAGACAAAACTAAGAATTGCCATAAAAAAATGAAATTACTATGATTTAATTGAACAGACACTTTCATTTCTGGCAACTACAGGTAATAGCACTAATATGCGACACTTCACAGGGAGCAATTTCTCAGAGTGATGGGTCTCATACTATGGACTCAAATATGGATGAAATCAATAGATTAGCAACATTCACAACTATCCAAAAATTGATTTAAGTAATCTCTAAAGACATGGAAGATTACATGGGCCATCATTGAATTGATCGATATGCCTCTTGCATCTCTACAGACAAATAATCAATATTTAAGTTTTAAAAGGCTGATATGTTTGCTTCAGTCTTTTTCTGTACTTTCTAAGTAGTTACTAGGCTTTGCAAAGAATATCATGTGAAATTGGAAACAATATTCAAGCATTATGTTGAAGGTGAAAAATCTTGATGTTTATCAGGTTTTAAAATCAAAAGCCAAATACATTAATTGCACTAAATAACAGAAAATATGCAACAATACCTGAAAAACAAATGATAGGTTTCATCAGTACCACAGCAAGCAAAGCAAGTTAATAGCTTTTAAGGTATCACAAAATGCTGGAGTAATTCAGCGGGTCAGGCAGCATCTCTGGAGAGAAGGTATGGGTAACGTTTCGGGTTGAGACCCTTCTTCAGTCTGAGGAAAGGTCTCGACCCGAAACATCACCCATTCCTTCTCTCCAGAGATGCTGCCTGACCCGCTGAGTTACTCCAGCATTTTGTGATACCTTCGATTTGTACCAGCAACTGCAGTTATTTTCCTACACTCCTTAGTAGCTTTTAAGTTCATGAGCTATGTTTTACTTCTATTTACTTTCTCTGCCCTCTGCATTCCTGGACTGTTTTGTGTTAAACAATCAATTAGCAAATAAACGGCTAATTTGATTGCAGACCAAAAATACTGGATAATGAATTATCTCTTATTGATGAAATGAAACATAAAATAAATTTGTGAACTTATATAATTAAAATGTGATCCTTATCAAATAAAATTGGAATAAGCGGATAAAAATTGGGAATGCCCAGTTATTATCATCAACTTTATAAAGAGTTGATTCCCTAGATCAGACATAACATTAGAATCTCAAAGCACAGAAACAGCCCCTTGGCCCAACTCGTCCATGCTGACAAAGATGTCCCATCTAAGATAGTTACATTTGCCCTAGTTTGGCCTATATCCCTCCAAAACCATTCCTATCCATGTACTATCCAAATCTCTTTCCAATATTACTGTACCTGCCACAATTACTGGAAGGCCAATGTATCGAAAACCTTCGTGAACACCCTACCCACCTGCACGACTTTCAGGGAACTATCTACCTAGATTCCTCTACAACACTTCCAGGCACTGTGAAGATATCCCCCTGGTTTGACTTCCCAAAATGCAACACCACGCACCTATCTGCATTAAACTCCATCAGCCGTTCCTCAGCCCACTTGCCTGGCTGATCGAGATTCTGGTGCAAATTTCACTATCTACGATACCACGTACTTCAGTGTCAATCTGCAAACTTACTAATAATCATGCCTTGTGCATTCTCATCAAAATCGTTGATATATACCACAAACAGCCATGGGCCCAGCACTGATCTCAGAGGCACACGATTCGTCACAGGCCTCCAGTCTGAAAAACAACCTTCCACTATGGCATAGCAATTGAAAGAAAAGAAACTAAAGCAAATTGAAACATAGCAATATTTCTTTTTTTAAAGAAAGTCGAAACATCCCTATTTAATGTAAAGATTAAGACACAGGAGGTATAAAATATTTATAAATAATCATGATTTTTTCCCCAATAATTTTACTCTGTGATCATTTGTAAAGTACCTTCGTGTTTATAGCTTATTGCAGTCATTAGGTTTAGTAAAATTACTTTCATTTGCAAGAAAGCAAGTAAATTATGTTTGAAGTATAAATTACACATGATCAGAAATACCAACTTGAAATTAATAGACTTGAATCATTCTCAATTATAATACCATAATTGCAACTGCATGCCAGGGGATAAATAGAAAATTGATTTATAAACATGAATTAAATAATTTATTTGGTTACCCTACTGTGAAAATATCCCTCTAATTCAGCAGTGAGTGAGCAGTTGAGAGGAGCAGCAGTAGTCATTCGTGTCTGGCATTGACTGCTCCTCGTGGTTTTAAAAGGAAGGCAAGCACCAGCACGGCACCTATTGGGAGCGACCATGTTGGGAGAGACTTTGCATTGAGGTGCAAGTGATGAGGCAAAGTGTAGAGGCTCTAACTTGTGAGGCTTCCGCAAGGAGGCTGAGCGGTGGATGACGATAAGATAAGGAAAGATCTGTTTTTCTTTTTATGACTATTCCTTATTCTGGGTGCAGTATAGATGGCAGTTAGGGTACCTATTTGCTCCTCCTGCAGAATGTGGGAACTCAGGGAAATTTCCAGTGTCCCTGAGGATAAGATTCTATGTGAGATTCTAATTTTATGTCTGATCTAGGGCATCAACTCTTTATAAAGTTGATAATAATAACAGAGCATTCTCAGATTCTATCTGTGTTGAGCTGCAGCTGCAGACTGACTATGTGAGGGAACTCAAGCTGGATATCCTCAGTATAATTTGGGAGAATGAGAACATCATAGATAGAAGTTATAGAGAGGTGGTGACATCCAAGGTACAGGCAGAAAATAGATGGGTGACATCCAGGAAAGGGAGTAGGCAGACACTACTAAACTAAACATTTGTAAGGATATCACTAGAACTGTGAAGGTTGAACAAAACTAAGCAGAAAATGGCCCCTTCTCTGAAAAAAAGATTAAGGGTCCTGATGGGGACTTTCACAACTATCAGGCCATTTGGGGGCAGATACGGATAAATCATTTCCACTGGTGGATGAGTCCAGGCAAAGAGGCACAAATATTAGACAGTTACCATTACGTTACGCTTTGGACGAACCTACCATCATCACATGGAATGGTTGAAAGAGCAACACAAGAAGTTGATGCCAACAAGACAGAAAGAGGGTGGGGATAAACAGGCAAAAGATAGAAGAGATTAAAGTGAGAGGACACATGATTAGGAAAACACTAGCATTAATCAATTATGCTGACTACCTGTTCCTGTGTTGTCATTTTGTCATTCTATACACGCTAAACCACAGAAGTTAGAAGTTCACATATTCATTTGCTAACTGGGATTTTACTGTGAGAAAACTAGCTGCAACAGAATTAAAATAAGTATATTGTGATGTTTCTAAAACAATGCCATATATCAAAACATGATTTTTTTAAATGCATCTTAAGATTTGTTATTTAGAAGGGTGAGCTTTACCAGTTCTCAATGAACTCACCAGTTCACCGTGTATTGCCTATCTTCTAATTTCTCCTACCTCAACATATTTTAGAAAGCCTTCATTTCTCACTGTTAACTGGATAGGTAAAATATCATTCAAGATACCTCAGGTGGAAAAGAATGGCATCACTTCTATATCAGATCCAACATTAAATCAATGTTTACCAAGTTATGTGCTCAGGGATATTAAGATTCAGGGAGCAGTGGCACACACATCATTCTACTACAAATAAAGAACAACCACAAGTTAAAAATAAGTTGGTGAGTGAAGGTTCCTTGGCTGAATAGTTTCAAACTGATTTACAAGTACACCAACTGAGTAGCATCAATTGCATTGTCCAAAAATACTGTTCACAATAGTCAGAGCAAGACGCAAGCAACCCTTCTTTGTAACTGATGCCACTGGTTAAAGCAAACTCAAAACAGGGATCTCTGGGATGCTGTGAAATGAACAAATATTTTCTTTCATATTGTCGGTTTAATCCCTGGTGCTGAATGGTATGGCCACCTCCCTAGGCTTTCAGAACGTGGGGTCCTGCTGCTAGAAATCATGTGGTACACATTAGGTGAAAACAGAAATGCACTCAACTGCTGTGACACTGTGGTTGAAGAGCCTGACAGATCGATAACCTGTGCTGACAATAAAGGAAGGACTGCTTGGACAAGACACCAAAAATTAAATTTCAGGATGAGTCACGATACACATTTATGATTATACTAATGCTCAGTTCCAGCTGTATTCCAAGACTATGCCTTGGGCTTTACTTCTACAAAGATACCAGAATACACAAAAAAAACCCCAATGAACTCTAAAAAAAAAACTGCTTCCTTGAGCTACAGGTTTAATGCTTGAAACACAATCAATGATAAAACAATTGCATAAGTTAGTTAGAACTGTGGTTCATGTGTGTTCATATTTTATATTGTAGTAAGAGTGCAAGGACTAAAATAAATGACAAGATCATATAGGTAAAGAACTAATGAATGAGTTCATAAATATGTTTAAGCAGAGAGGCATGTTTAAAGACTGAGGCACTGTGTCTTTAAAGCTGCATGGAATGCTTGAAAGATTTTATATTCATAACTTGTAACTGAGAACTAGTTTCTTTCTGTCCCAGTGCAATACTAAATATAAATCATTAATTAGAGGTGACTTGGTTTTGCAGTCTTACAGAAGAAATTGTGCCCATTTAAAAACAGTGAAGTGGAATATTCTTTTGTCAGTCTCCAATAAATCTTGCTGAGTGCTGTGCTGTCCCCTGCATTAACTTATTTGAAAAGCTAAAAGCATCTACACAATATGATAAAAGAAACAAAGACTTCACCACTAAGCATGTTAGACTGTGTTATATGTGAAACCTGTAAAATTGCAGGAGATAGTATTGAACTGTGCCTTTCAACAGAAATGCATATGTACTTTTCCAAAATTAGCTTCAAGAAATTAGCTTACATTTAATTAAACAATAATATCAAATTCACAGAATGCTTCATTCTGGGTCACATTGCTGCACTTGCTAAAAAGAAGCAGCCTTAAGGATTAATTTAAACATTTTAATTTTCATTAGTCCTCATCTAAGTAGTACTGCAATAGATGCAACCAATAGAGAAACAATTCAACCATTATTACAATCACAACAGAAACAATTCAATCATTAATACTCTTTAATTCTTATTAGGGAACCAAAAGACGAGGAAATCATTCCACCTGATGTACCAGACTGAACAAAATGCACCTTTGAAACAGTATCCAAACAATTGTTATATTGTGCATCATAAAGTGATGTACATCATATAGCAAGGTAGACACAAAATGCTGGAGTAACTCAGCGGGTCAGGCAGCATCTCAGGAGAGAAGGAATGGGTGGCGTTTCGGGTCGAGACCCTTCTTTTCCTATACATCATATAGCATATTCTGATCTATTTCAAGCAACACGAGTTTAAGATATAAACATGACATTGTTGCTCACTGCAGTAAGAGAAAGTGAAAAACTGCCAAGGATTATTCCAAACCAAAATGGTGAGCTCAACAGTAATATTGTCATATGGGTGGGTTGGAACAAATTCCATCCCTCCCAAAAAAATCAGCTTGAGATTTACAATATAAATCAAGTAATATTACTGTCCTTTGCAGTTTACACAATAATTTATTCATTCACTTTCCCTCCATCTGTAAGAATACCAATGGTATTTAACCTTAAAACGACTGAATTGATCACATAACAAGGAATCACACTGTAAGAAATCTTGTTTCAACACTAAATATCTGTTTCTGCTGATTGACAACATACCTAACCACATCTTAAATTTGTTATTTAACCTGATACCAGACTAAGACAGACAGTATACTGCATGGCAGCACAGCTGTTTGTGCTACTGCCTTGCTACACCAGACACATGGGTTCCATCCTGACCTCAGTTGTTGAATGCATGAGGTTTGCATGTTCTCTCTGTGGTTGCATGGGTTTCCTCTTGGTACTTCGATTTCCTCCCACATCCCAAGGACATGAGGCTTTGTCGTTAATTGACCCCTGTGAATTGTCCCCATTTTGTAGACAAGTGGTAAATAGACAGTGGGTAAGATTATAGAAAAAAATTGGATTAACATGGAATTGGTGTAAAAGGGTGGTTGATGACAGGTGTGGACTCAGTGGACCCAGGGGCCCATTTCTTTAAAAGGACCCAAATTGCTGGAGTAACTCAGCAAGTCAAGCAGCACGTCTGGAGAACATGGATAGGCAACATTTTGGGTCGGGACTTCTTCAGAGTCTTGATCTGTTTGCATGCATGCACCAATATCAAATGATAAACTGGACAAATCTACTCTCTAGCTTCTGACTTGATCAAGCCTATGAACAATGCTTACAGCAATAAATCGCAACAGTCCCTTCAATAAACATTTCTTATCTATGAGGATCCAGGAAGTGGGTGGGGAAGCATTCAGATGATCCAATCCATTCTGGCTCCCATCAGTCCCATTTCTCTCTTAATTTCTGGTGGCTTGCAATTTATTTTCTTTCACATTTGCACAATACTGTATTAAAAAAAGGTTCAAGTTAACCTACTGCCTAAATGGAAACAGTTTTTTAGAGTAAGAAACAGGAGATGTTATTGGCGAATAACCTCCATTTAAAAAAACTTGCAAAATAATGATCTCATCTGGTGAAGATGACTACATAGTTCTGCAATGATACAATACTTTTGGCTGTTGTGGGTTTCAATGATTAGTGCAGCATATGCTTCATTTTTAAATAATGTTTTCATGCAAACAAATCATCTGATTTCATGACAATTATTATCCTCACTATCATATATCATTGGTAGATAATTGCAAAGCAAAGCTCATGTATTGAGCGCAAAAATTGCTTGGAAACGGTTCTATGTGGAACGACTAGGATTTCTCAGTGTAAGCCACCAGGTTTGAGATTCTCATGTGAAAGTGTAAGCCTTTTTCGAAAGGAGGCAATTTTCCACAATTTCTCCTACTTCCTATTCTGAAAAATTATGTCTACTATTAATGCAGCTGGTTATATTAAACGTTTTTGTACATTATCTTGTAAACTTGAGAGAAAATAAGTTGCAGGACCACAGGGAATTAAGCGAGAATAGGAGTGACCCAAACTTGCTGGCTGCCCTTCAATAGCAACTCCCTGGCTGCTCTCAGTGTTGCACTCCTCGTGGACCACTACCCAATGCAGCTCCTCAGCAAATCACTCCAGGGAATTTTCCTCCTGACCGGGTGCAAGAACAGCCAGTTCATGAATCAGGTTTGTGTATGTTCTGAAGCAATTTTAAAATTATTTTTGTGTTTTATTCCTTTAAATTTGTTGCAGTTTATTTTTTTTTAATAGTTTTGAAGGATTCTGAATATTGCCATTAAAAACATTCTAAATCATGGCTTAGAAGGCCGTCAAACTTTTTTTTCTGTGTTTCATGGCTTGTATGGGCCATTCTATTTGACAGCATTACTTGTACAAGAGCCTCCCCATCTTGGATCAAGACTTCAAAAGATGTGGATTGTTAAATATATACCTACAGTGTAGCTAATCAGAGAGTGTTGGTGTGTAATTGTTGATACAGACCAAGTCTAATAATTAACCAATTGTAATAATGCTTACTTAAGAACGTGTGGGATGTCCATCACATTATCCCTTCATCTTGGAGGACAGAAACTTGGCATGATATACACGGTGACGTTACCCGACTATCATTATTCTATGCAAAATAATCTGCAAAACCAGATTAACAAAGCAGTTAAGTACAATAATTACTCATGCATTTCATAAGAACTATACTGTGAGTTTAAAAAAAGGAGACTAGGCTACACTTTGAACAGATCATCTCTTTCATACGGTGTTTTTATTATCCCCTTACACCAAGGACAAATATGGATGAACAATAAACGTGGCCCTTATCAGCCATGCCCAAATATTTGCATCTAAAAAACAAGGCCTGATTAATCACACAGCTGTCCATAATTTCAAAATCACATCTGACTGTTCAATGAAAACAAGTTGAGTATTCTAATTCCTCTGCTTAATCTAATGAGTTCTTAATATTTTGGTACTGGCAGTTAAAATGCATAATCTTGTTATAGGCTCGCATCTGACTAAGTTATTCTCTTGGGTATAGTCAGGCTCACGGTTACTTCAATTGCTCCTATCCAGGAGCCTGCAGGATACAGAATTTAAATATGTACTATTATAATACATGTCACAGCGTGGCTATCTTAGAGACCAGACTAAAACACATTTTTGAGACCAAAACAGTTAGATGTTATCAAGTTGCCTTCGATCATACACAACAAACAAGCAGGGGAAGCATTAAAAACAAATTCCACTTACTGTGCTCAACATGAATGAATGAATGTTTGTTGGCCAAGTATGTACACATACAAGGAATGTGCCTTGGTACTCTGCTCACAAGTAACAACACGAACATACAGTAAACAATTAAGAATAAAGCATAAAACATTAAAACATTAAGAATACAACATTACGGTTTAAACATATGAGTGAAATAAACCAGAGCAAAAAGATACTACAGACTTTTGGTTATTAAGTAGAGCTACTATTCACGGGAAAAGTCTGTTTTTATGTCTGGCTGTGGCTGCTTTAACAGTCCGGAGTCGCCTTCCAGAGGGAAGTGCTTCAAAGAGTTAGTGGCCAGGGTGAGAGGGGTCAGAATGGCCAGGGTGAGAGAGGTCAGTGATCTTGCCCGCTCGCTTCCTGGCCCTTGCAGTGTACAGTTCATCAATGGGGGGAAGATTGCAGCCAACAACCTTCTCAGCTGATTGAACGATTCGGTGCAGCCTCCGGATGTTGTGCTTGGTGGCTGAGCCAAACCAGACCATGATGGAGAAGGTGAGGGCGGACTCAACGATGGCAGTATAGAATTGGACCATCATTGCCTGTGGCAGATTGTGTTTCCTCAGCTGCCGCAGGAAGTACATCCCCTGTTGGTCCTTTTTCTCTGTGGAGTCGATGGTGGCCCCCCATTTAAGGTCCTTGGAGATGATGGTTCCAAGGAACTTAAATGACTCCACAGATGTGACTGTGGTGTGGTTGATGGTGAGTGGGGGGAGGGGGAGCTCTCCTAGAGTGTACAATTAGTTCCACTGTCTTAAGAGCATTGAGCTCCAGGTTGTTGCCATGGCACCAGGACACCAGCTACATCACTTCCTGTCTGTAGGCAGATTCCACCCCATCCTGGATCAGTCCAATCAGGGTTGTGTCATCCGCAAACTTGAGAAGCTTGACAGGAGTCTGTGGAGGTGCAGTCGTTGGTGTAGAGAGAGCAGAGGGGAGAGTACGCAGTCTTGCGGTACTCCTATGCTGAGGGTCTGCGGGTCCGACATGTGCTTTCCCAGCCTCATATGCTGCTTCCTGTCTGTCAGGAAGTTGATGATCCACTGATGGAGGGGTTCAGGAAGAGTCAACTGGGAGAGTTAACATAAATTAACACTATGAAAATATGTCTGATCAGCCTCTTGTTGACATTATCTTTGAGTTCTGATTTTGAGCCCAGCTAAAGGAAAGATGTCGTTAAATTGGGAAAAGGGTGCAGAAAAGATTCATAAGAATATTATTGGGACTGGAGGGTATAAGTTATAAGGAGAAGCTGAATAGGCTGGGGCGCTTTTCCCTGGAGCAGAGGAAGCTATGGGGTGACCTTATAGAGGTACATAAAATTATGAGGGGCATAATCACAATCTTTTTCCCAGGATAGGGGAGTCCAAAATGAGAAGACATAAATTTAAAGTGAGAGGGGAAAAAGTTAACACAGTCCAGAGGGGTAACTTTTTCAGAAGGTGGTGGGTATATGGAACGAGCTACTCGAGAAAGCTGTAGAGGAGATACAACTACACTGTTTAAAAGGCTTTAGTTAGGTACATGGATAAAAATGGTTTCGAGGGATATGGGTAAAATGCAGCCAAATGTAACTAGCTTGGTTGACATGGACAAGTTTTGCTGAAAGGCCCATTTGTTGAAAGGCCCATTGTACTGTATATCTCCATGGCTGTTATTTCTGGCTGTAATGTTTAATCATAACAATAACTTAAGCAAACAATCTGCTCTACAA
Organism: Rhinoraja longicauda; assembly: GCF_053455715.1. Lineage (NCBI taxonomy): Eukaryota > Metazoa > Chordata > Chondrichthyes > Rajiformes > Arhynchobatidae > Rhinoraja > Rhinoraja longicauda. Next base: position 23,332,781 of record NC_135975.1, read on the forward strand.
AAGGAAACATTAAAAATACCAGGCACACATCAGTTCACTAGTCTTCAACCAATGTTGTACCTCTTTTGATAGACAAAATGCTGGAGTAACAGTGGAACAGGCAGCATCTCTGGAGATAAGGAATCGGTGACATTTTGGGTCAAGACCCTTCTTCGGACTCTCTTTTGTTTACTTCCTTTACTGCTACTGTGTATTAATGTGCTCAGCGTGCTATCTGCAGATCACCAAGTCCTCCTTCAAATGGACCCTGCGGTCTACTCTACATTTTAACTTTCCATTGATATTTCCTCTCCATCTTTACAATTGTAATCATCTTTCAGCATGCATGTGGGATTATCTATTACTTGCTTAGATTTAGTCCTTTTCTGATCCAACCCATCTCAGGGAGATCAAAGTTAATTTTCCAACTACAGCATGCGCTTCCCTTTCAGATCCTAACTCAGTTCTCAAAGATCAAACAACCTAATTTATGAAGATGATGATCTTTAGAAAGTGCAGTGAAAATGTTCTTTTATAACTAGTGAAGTCGGTATCTGCAGCACTAATGATGCCATGATAAAAAACATCTTGAATTCCTTGATGAAATAAATGAACAGAGGCAAAAATACCCGTTTCCAGAGCTATGTGTATGGCTATCTCAGTTTAATGGGAAATGTGAAAAAACTCTCAGGAAGCCTGGTAAAATGGCAGATTATGCTGGACAAATAATGTAAACATATTATGCATGCAATTTGGATTGCTTGGGCACAGTATACACAAAGATAGCACAGAATTTAAACTTTGAATGCCAGATTCATTATTAATTTACAATCAAGTAGAAAAGCCAAAAAAAAACAAAGCTGTGAAATATTACTTCACTGGTTGATAAGCTTTTAGAGTCCAGTATTAAGGATGCGGTTTCTGTGTACTTAGAAGCATATGATAAAATAAGCCAATGTCAGCATGGTTTTGTGAACGGGATATCTTGCTTGACAAATCTGTTGGATTCTTTGAGGAAGTAAATGACAGGATAAACAAAGAGTCAGCGGATGTTGTTTACTTCGATTTTTAGAAGCCCTTTGATAAAGTGCCGCACGTGAGGCTTCCAGACAAGATGAGAGCCTATGGTATCAGGGAAGAGACTAGCATGGATAAAAGGTTGAATGGCAGAAGACAAAGATTGGGAATAAAAGGTTTTTTTTTTCTGGTTGGTTACCGTTGATTAATGTTGTTATGCAGGAGTCGGTGTTGGGTCCGCTGCACTTCACGTTGTAGATTAATGATTTGGATGATGGAATTGATAGCTTTGTGGTCAAGTTTGCGAATTATATGAAGATAGGTGGAGGGCAGCTAGCGTAGAGTAAGCAGGGAGTCTGCAGAAGGGCAGAGAGCGGGTAAAAAAGTGGCACTGCAATACAGCATAACAAAGTGTGCGGTCATGCACTTTGGTAGTAGGATACAGTTTTGTAAATCGGGAGAGGATTCAGAAATTGGATCTTGGGAGTACTAGTGCAAGATTCCCAAAAGGTTAATTTATTGATTGAATCAGTCGTAAGGAAAGCAAATGCAATATTGGCATTCATTTCGGTACAGAAGATATAACTTTCATAAATTGAAATTGCACTGAATTTTTATAAGTTCTCAAAGAGATAACCAAGTACAACCAAGCACAATAGGAAAGAAGAACACTGGACAGTGTCAAGGAAGGGGGAGAGCATTTTAGAGGCACCTTCATATTTCAGTTATGAAGTAGCACAGCTATTGGAAAGATGAGAGACAGGAGTAAAAGTTTTTAAATTGTACAAGGCAAATTTTATCTAGCTAAGTTGCAATGGACTTCAAATAGTTGCTTATTCACAAAATGCTGGAGTAACTCAGCAGGTCAGGCAGCATCTCAGGAGAGAAGGAATGGGTGACGTTTCGGGTCGAGACCCTTCTTCAGACTGATCAGAACAAGTTGTGACCAGACTTTCTAAAAGCTTTTAGCTATGGTCATGGTGGCTGAGGAATGGAAGACTACCAATCGGAAGAAAGAATTAGTAGATTAACAGAATTAGTAGTCAGCTTAGTACCAATAAAATTGTCCTGGTTATCACGGACAGTTATGCATCGATTTGTTAAGGGATGGCTGTGTTGGACAATTAATTGGCTGAATTTTCTGAAGATGACGAGTACTCTCCATGATTTTTGGTGTGATTTAAAAAAATGTCCGAAATGACAAATTAATCAGGAAGGCAATGGCCTTGAGATACAATGGATTGTGGCAAGTTGGATTTGAAATTGGCTCAGTGTGAAAAATCATAGGGAAGCACTTTAGAGGAGTTAAAGTTTCTGGGGGGTTGTATGCCCAGCAGAAATCCCTTGCTTTTGGTCGTTTGTATCAATCATCTGGCCTTAAATGTATGCACCATGATTGAGAAATCAGCAAAAGTTATCATATTCCGCAGAGTGGTTGATGGCAATGAAGAAAGATGCAGGCTATGTGAAGACATCAATGGGCTGGTTAGAAGGGTACAGAAATGGCAAATTATGTCAAGTCAAGTTTATTGTCAGATGCATAAGTACATTGAGCTACAGGTACAATTAAATATCTTGCTTGCAGTAGCACAGGCACACAGACTCAGAAAAACACACAATACAAAATATGCAGAAATTATCATAACATTTCTAAACGAAAGCTGTGCAAAACAAAAAAGACAATAGTGCAAAAATATAATTAGAACAAAAATGGTAGTGGACCATAGTGTTCCATTACCAATGTAAAATTAGTGTAGTGCAGGTTAGTTCAAAAAACCTGATGGTTGCAGGAAAGCAGCTGATCCTGGTTTACAAAAGAAGAGCTGGAGAAACTCAGAGGGTCAGGAAGCATCTCTGAAGAACATGGACAGATGGTGGCATGGATAGCTGACAGGCATCAGTCTGAAGAAGAGTCCCAACCTGAAAGGACTCCTCTCCATGTTCTCTAGAGATACTACCTGACCCGCTGGGTTATTCCAGCACATTGTCTCTTTTTTTTTTTAGCAGTTCCTGAACGAGGACCTGAATCAGAAGAGTGTGATAATGGGGAGGTCAAAAGAGGCAAGGGAACATACAATAAACCCAGAAGAATAGAGGAAAATAATGGGTTTGGAGTGCATAGCATCATAGAAAAATTTATAAAACTTGCCATTCAACTCATCAAGTCCACACTGGTGGAAGAGGAGAACTTGGCCTATTCCCAACTTCCATCACCTGATCCATAGCCTCATAGCTCAGCAAGTGCACAGCCATGTATTATTTAACTGTAAAGAAGCTTTCTGCCTCTACCATCTTCTCAGGCAACAAGTTCATAGAGCCTGGTCCCTGGTGCGGGGTGCTATAATCATCTTATCAATGAGCCCTGCTATAATTATCTTATCAATGTGGCCTGCCTTAATCATCTTATCAATGTGTGCAGTTACCTTTAAGGTTCTTTGGACATACATTATAAGTTCCTATTTCTCAGAATAATTGTGGATTTGCTTGCTTATTACACTTCCCCAAATGCATTCTCCACATGTCCCTGAATTAAATTCAATTTGCCACTTTTCCACCCAACTTCTCAGAGTCTGAAGCTTCTCTTCTCACCGTCAAGCAATGGAGTGCAAGATTGGATAAATCATGTTATAAAACCCCAGGCAGATGACAGCTAAACTGCCTTATACAGATCAGGTCGCCACGCCACATGAAAGATGTGAGGCATGAGGGGAGGCAGAGAACAGGCACAAGGATATAACAAGGCACTGAAGATTTTAATACAAGAAGGGATCGGCTTGGTTCAGGTTAGCAGAAGGATTAGAGAGGAGTTGAGAAAAAACATGCAAAGAGTTGTATGGGTCTGCCTGAAAGGGCAAAATCCCTCAACATTGAATAAGCCCTTAAAGAGCAGCAAACTACAAGATTGCAGACTAAAAGCTGGGTTAAGGCTACATTGATCCTTTCTTGGTTGACAAGGATATGATAGATGATTGGCCTCCTTTCACTGCTCAAGATTTCCATGATTTTATACACAGTTATTTCCAGTTGCCAGATCTCCCAAAGGGAAAACAGAATTGGATGCAGCACCTCTTGATCCTGCTTCCAATTACTGCCCTGCTAGATAGTGCAAGTACACGTGCAGCTGCAGGGAAGGGTTAGACTCCAGTAAGGATCCTTCATAGATGAATAACCTGGTGAAATATGGTTACTCTGGCAAATTTTAAGAATATGATTGATTACAAAGAGCCATGTCCATTAATAAAGGTATTGCCATTTTTTCCCCCGAAAATAATTGCAACAAAACATGAACATCTGGAGATTCAATGTTACTCAAAATCTGCAAACAGAATATTGAAAAAAATGCAAGCAGACTGCAGTTCCTTAATAAAAATTTGCATGCAAACGTTTTCTAGTCAGATTTTTCCTGGAGTGTTGCTATAGTAACGGTGATTACACAGTATCTGTCCAGACCACACTACTAGCATGATAACCACTGTTAGGATAATTCTCAGGCATGACTCCAGCAAAGTCTTAATTAAAATCTTAACAGGACATAAAGCAGTGTGCACAAATAGCATGGACTCTACAGGGTGGCCTGAGACCTTTACACAGGTTGACTGCCTCAATGCAAAGCATTTATTCAAAAGCTAATTAGGTGATTAATGGACAAGAATAGTCTATTAACAATATCCTATCCACAAAGTATTAATTATCCCAAAGGGCCATGTTTTACAATTGCCTGTTGTAGATTTAAGATTTCTCTTAATTGATATAAATTTTAATTCTTCCCACTGAAAAACAGGAATAGACAATGGATTACAATTTCTTTCAGGAAACAACTTTAATTTCCCTTCAAGCGTTTCGCGTTTAAAAATAACGAAGATGTTTCACAGAAGCCAGAGGTAAAGGAGAGAAGGAAGGGCAAATGAGAAGTAGACAAAGTAGAACATTTCAAGGAGAAAGAGAGGGGTTAAGAAGGAAGTTTGATGGAACTTTGATTATAAAAAGGAAGGCCACCAATGGTGAATCCGAAGAGGTGTGACGCACAAGAGACCAAAGCAAAAGAACAGTAATAATGGACTCAGAAACGGAATAGGGAGGGAGGGTGGGGGGTTGGTGGGTTATAGGCTGGAGGAAGATACTTGAATGTGTTTTCTTGGGTTGAGGCATGATGAAAAAAAAAATGGAAGTAATCAGAGTCAGAGAGCACAGAAACTGGCCCTTCAGCCCATCCCTACCATCAAGTCCCCATCTATACTAATTCCATTTGTCAGAACTCAATCTGAAGCCTTCTTTGCTGTGGCAATTGAAGTGCTTATGTCGATACTTTTTACAGTTGTCAGAGTGGCTGCCTCTATCACTTACTGAGGTAGTACATTCCAAACGCCAACTATCCTCTGGGTGAAAAAAAAAATCAGCTATCCTGTAAACCTCTCACACTTACCCTAAACCCACACACTTTAGCTAGGGGGAAATGTTTATTCTACCCTCAATGTTCCTTCATGATTTCATTTTTCTCTCTCCCCCCTCAGCCTTCAGCTCTCCAAGGAAAATAAAACTATATTATCCTGTCTCTCCTCATAATCAAAAACTTTCCACACTTGGCAACGTCCTGGTAACGCTCCTCTGCACCTTTTGAGTGCAATTATGTCCTTCCTAAAATTGGGGGGCTTTGTAGTTTATAGACGATGGCTGTTTGTGACACTAAAAACCATGGCAGTGATAATGCACCAGTAATAATACAGAACTACTGGTGCTAACTGATACCTAACATTTATGTGGAAATCACAAAATTGTTGTCTATTAACCAGCTTCTTCACAGGTTGCATTGTTTATAGCACTTCCATGCAATAAATGAAAATTGCTTGAAATTATGTGAATTTCAGATATTATGGAAGTAGTTCTGTCAAAGAAAATGCTGAAAAACTGACACCGTTGCATTTGGTGAAAATATGCTTTCAATTTTGTATTAAAGTCAAAGTGTTTGCTTTGTAAACAATTATGCTCTGAGGAATGAAGTTTCTGATGACATGAATAATTCAAAGTGGGGGATTTTGAGATAAATATATTATAATAAAAGTGATAATACTGCAGCTATTTTAATTCAATGGGTCGAGGCGAGAGTTGGCCAAGATAGGTTGGAGGACGTTACCTGTAGGGTTGGCGGTGGATTGGCAATTGCAAACTTTAAAGGAGTGCATGGATGAACCACAACAATAGCACAGTCTGACACATATGCTAAATAGGAAGAATGGCTCAACTATGGTTAACAAGGGAAATTTGGGATAATATCTGAATAGGCCTGGAAAAGCAGTGGACCTGAGGATTGTAAACAATTTGGACTATATGGTTTTTGTCTATACAAAGGAGAACCTTCCAGGAATGGTTGGAAATGTAACATCTACTGAAAGAGAAGAGCTAAAGAAAATCCACATTAATAAGGAAATAGGGTTAGAGAAATTAACGGGATTGAAAGGCACCAATTCCCCAGAATGCAAAATGCATTCCTGCGTACTAAAGGAAATGGCTCCAGAAATAGTGAATGGTTATTTTATAACGTTCTTTGCATTCTGTTATGGTTCCCACAGATTGGAAGGTTGTTAAGGTAACCTCACTGCACAAAAAAAAGGAGAACAAAGAAACAAGGAACTATAGACTGGTGATAGACACAAAAAGCTGGAGTAACTCAGCAGGACAGGCAGCATCTCTGGAGAGAAGGAATGGGTGACGTTTTGGGTCAAGACCCTTCTTCCTTCACAAAAAGCTGGAGTAACTCAACGGGACAGGCAGCATCTCTGGAGAGAGGGAATGGGTGACTTATCAGGTCTCGAAACGTCACCCATTCCTTCTCATCAGAGATGCTGCCTGTCCCGCTGCGTTACTCTAGCTTTTTGTGTCTATCTTCGGTTTAAACCAGCATCTGCAGTTCCTTCTTACACAATTATAGACTGGTGTTGGTTCATTGCTCGTGGAGAAAAATGTTAGAGGGCATTATTAAAGATGCAATAGCAGAATGTTTGTTAAACGGTGAGAATATTTTAGCCAATGTGGGCAGGAAGTTATAATAAGGAAATCGTGCTTGACAAATTTACTGAAAATGTTCAAGAATATAACCAATAGAGTGGATGGGGAGAACCAATAAATCTAGTTACAATGAATCTAGGACTATCGGAAGGTTTTTGTCAAGGTTCCCATTAACAGATTAATGTGCATATAGGATCAAGGGTAATGTATTGACATGATTAATGAACTGGTTGGCAAGACAGGAAACAAAGAACATGCATAAATAGGGTCTAGGCAGTGACTCATAGGATACTACAGGGATACGTTACATGGACTAGAGCCATTCACGATTATTTTTTAATATATTTTCTATATATTTTCTGTTAATTCTGTCTAAATCACCCACACACACACATATACAAATATATATTATATGTATGTAAGTGTGATTTAGATGGAATTAACAGAATACAAATTTTAGGTTTTAATTAACTATTTTCAAAAGTGCAAGCTCAAAATTCTAGAAAAAATGCATTTTCCAAAAGGAATCATGTATTTGACACTCATCGTAATTCATCAGTTTTGACAGTCACTTAAAGACTAAATTATTTTTGATTCCCCTTTTTCCTTCAATTCTTTTAGAGTATTTTGATTTGTTACTGCTTAGTTCTGATTGTATGAATGTGAGCATTTATCAGCAGTTTCTCTAGATTTCCTTCACATTGATTGGAACTTTTCCATCAGAACTAAATTAAAATGTATTAAAAAAATGTGATTAAGGTTTAAATCGACTGATGATACTGGTGCAGCCAAAGGCATGGACTGCATTGATGAATTTGCTTAGGGATTAATAGGGCAAGTAGTTTCATACGTAACCACTGCTCTTTAGAGGTACTATTAACAAGCTGCCAGAGATTATTGGCAGGATTTGTGATGTTGAAAAATCATCACATTATTAAGATTTATAAAGAGAAAGTTCAACAGATTTATGAACAACAATACAACAGACTTAAGTAATTAAAATAGTAGAGTTCTCAGTTTTGTACCATTGAAACCAAATATTAAACTTACCTCAGAATTTACCATCGGCTAATGAGGAAGTCTTTGCTTCTAAAGATCTTTTGAGATGCTTCGAAGCATCGCAAAATTCTTAAAACAGTGGCTATTTATTTGCGCTTACCTTTATGTAACCTCCAGTAGAGACCAAAATCTTGCTGTTGGGAGAGAAGCGAAGATCTGTGACCCAACCTCCATGTTTGGAATCCTTGATATCCACATCATTCGGACAAATATGAAGTACAGAACCATCTCTCACCCTCCAGATCTATTCAAAGAAAAATAAACCTTTTTGAATATGAACCAACTGTGGGTCTTCCACCAGCCAAGGCCGTTCCATGGGTAACTGAGATAATCTACTTTGCCACTCATTCTGCTTCAACACCTTTCACTGCACTTCCATTGAACATGTTTGGAATGAGTGTGATATGCACGTCAAACATTCAGTTCTACAGGGAGCTAGAGGATGGGGTGGAACAGATAATTAGGGGACCAGGATGGTGAAGTAGGCGACAGATGCAATAGATAATTGTGACCACTGTACATTACTGTGAGAGATGCATGGAATTGCTGGCAACAGTTTTTGTCCACAGACCTCGGAAGTGACCCAACATTGATTTAAATTAATAAAAATCAATGACTGCTGGAGATGGTCTTTTTGTGAATTAATGCAGACCGTGTACTAATGCCAAGAAATTACAAGACCAATCTATATGAAGTTATTCATCCTTTTGTTACAAAAATTCTGTCCTCCCAAATCCATCCAATCATTCCTGAAACTTGAAACTAATCAGTCAGGTCTCTTCCCATGCCAACATCAAGAAGGCAATCAAATTGTATATAATATGTTATAGAGTCATACAGCACAGAAACAGGTCCCATGGCCCAACTTGCCCATGTTGACAAAGATGCCCCATCTACACTAGTCCCACCAGCCCCCATGTGTCCCATATCCCTCAACCTTTTCGATCCATGTACCTGTCCAAATGTCTTAAATGTTGCAATACTACCTCCTCTGGCAGTTCATTCCACATAATCACTGCCGTCTGGGTGAAAATATTGCCCCTCAGGTTCTTATTCAATTTTTCCCCTCTCACTTTAAACCTATGTACCCTGGTTCTTGATTCCCCTACTCAAGGTAATGGAATGAAGTCTCAGCCTGTGCTCCTCTCCCTACAGCGCAGGCTCTCAGGCCCGGGCATCTTGTCCTTGTAAATCTTCTCTGCACTCTTTCCAGCTTAACAACATCCTTCCTATAGGAGGGTGACCAAAAATGAATGGAATACTCCAAATACAGCTTCACCAACATCTTGCACACTGTAACATAACATCCAACAAATGTTATGTGACCAACAAATGGGAATGAATTTTCTTTGCACTTCTTGACCAGTCTATTACCTTGAATTAAATTATCTAACCCAATACTTTCATGATTCATTCAGTCATTGTAAAAGACTTATGTGCAGTGCTTCTCTTCCCACTTCCATACCAGATATACTTCAAGTTTCCTTCATTGCCACCTCCTATTTCACATTTACATGCAGCTCCTCATCAGCATCATCGGGAAAGAGCTGACGGCCATTGACGACATTCAGTTCACCAAAACCACCATCTCATTCAACCTGTCCACTGCCCCTAAATAGTCACACCGTCTGCCAGATATCGAGTAAAAGATAATGAGAAACATCATTTGACTTAATAAATGGAAAACCAATACCTTTAATCCCCGTTTCAAATGGCTTTCCCAAGCCAATATCCTACCCACCCCCAGTCAAGTGTGAGACTAAATGTGATCATGGCTGATCATTCTCAATCAGTACCCCGTTCCTGCCTTCTCCCCATACCCCCTGACTCTGCTATCCTTAAGTGCTCTATCTAGCTCTCTCTTAAATGCATTCAGAGAATTGGCCTCCACTGCCTTCTGAGGCAGAGAATTCCACAGATTCACAACTCTCTGACTGAAAAAGTTTTCCCTCATCTCAGCTCTAAATGGTCTACCCCTTATTCTTAAACTGTGGCCCCTTGTTCTGGACTCCCCCAACATTGAGAACATGTTTCCTGCCTCTAACGTGTCCAACCCCTTAATAATCTTATACGTTTCGATAAGATCTCCTCACATCCTTCTAAATTCCAGTGTATACAAGCCTAGTCGCTCCAACATATGACAGTCCCGCCATTCCGGGAATTAACTTAGCAAACCTACGCTGCACGCCCTCAATAGCAAGAATATACTTCCTCAAATTTGGAGACCAAAACTGCACACAGTACTCCAGGTGCGGTCTCACTAGGGCCCTGTACAACTGCAGAAGGACCTCTTTGCTCCTATACTCAACTCCTCTTGTTATGAAGGCCAACATTCCATTGGCTTTCTTCACTGCCTGCTGTACCTGCATGCTTCCTTTCAGTGACTGATGCACTAGGACACCCAGATCTCGTTGTATGTCCCCTTTTCCTAACTTGACACCATTCAGATAATACTCTGCCTTCCTATTCTTACCACCAAAGTGGATAACCTCACACTTATCCACATTAAACTGCATCTGCCATGCATCCGCCCACTCACACAACCTGTCCAAGTCACCCTGCAACCTCATAGGATCTTCCTCACAGTTCACACTACCACCCAGCTTTGTATCATCTGCAAATTTGCTAATGATACTTTTAATCCCTTCATCCAAGTCATTAATGTATATTGTAAATAGCTGCGGTCCCAGCACCGAGCCTTGTGGTACCCCACTAGTTACTGCCTGCCATTCTGAAAAGGGCCCCATTTATCCCCACTCTTTGCTTTCTGTCTGTCAACCAATTTTCTATCCATGTCAGTACCCTACCTCCAATACCATGTGCTCTAATTTTGCCCACTAATCTCCTATGTGGAACCTTGTCAATGGCTTTCTGAAAGTCAAGGTACACCACATCCACCGGCTCTCCCCTGTCAATTTTCCTAGTTACATCCTCAAAGAATTCCAGAAGATTAGTCAAGCATGATTTCCCCTTCGTAAATCCATGCTGACTCGGAACAATCCTGTTACTGCTATCCAAATGCTCCGCAATTTCGTCTTTTATAATTGACTCCAGCATCTTCCCCACCACTGATGTACCATCAGATCACAGACTAGTCTGCTCCACCCAATATTTAAAAACAATCTTCTGGAGGAACTTAGCGTGTCAAGCAGCATCTGTGGAGGTAAATGGATAGGTGATGTTTCGGGACAAGATCCTGCACCGATTTGTCCTGTGACTCCAAAGTTGTAAATAACATGATATGATTGATATATATAAACTGTCCTGATGCAGAGTTTCAACTGAAATGTCAAACATGCTTTTGCTTCCGGAGATGCTGCCTGACGTGCTGAGTTCCTCCAGCAGTGTTTTGCTCCTGATTACAGCATATGTGACCTCATGTCTTGCCATACGATCACCTTCTCCAATCTCCTACTATTTACTCCTGGGTCTTCTACTTACCTGCAGCCGAAACTTTAAAAAAATTATTTGGTGTTACATTGTGAGCCAGATGCAACGGAATTTCGTTCAAATATGCACTCGTCTGGTGATAGTTTTGAATGACAATAAAGTGAAATTTGATTTTATTTGATTATATTCGAACTACAGATTTGCGTTGCCCACACACACCGTTTCATCCCTCGAGCAACTAGTGTACATATAAAACACTGTGACACTGCTGACACTTGTATCCTAACTCGAACCAAGTTCTGTTCATCTATTACCCCTGTTCTTGGTCGCATACACTAAATTCCTATTAAACCAGGTCTCAAATTTAAAAATCTCATGTTCGTTTTCATATCCCTTTATGGATTTGTCTCTTCCCAGCAACCTCCCACAGCCTTATAAATCTGCACCCTCAGCTTTCTATCTCTTCTTCCCCTTTCAAAGAGCTTCATGAAAGCTACTTCTAAAGTCAAAGAATTGCCCCAATATCTCCAAATGTGAGTATTTACCTCAGCAATGAACTTTGGACTAGCTGTAGGTTGCACTACGTACTTTGGTTTACATTGTTATGGTCTGGTTACCAAGTACAATTTATAAGTTATTGCATTATTGATTATTGATTTTTTTTGCTGTATTGTGCTGGTAAAGCTGCAGCAAGTAAGAATTTCAGTGCTCCTTTCCCAGTGTGTATGACAATTAAACACTCTTGACTCTTACATAGTAACCTAGAAAATAGGTGCAGGAGTAGGCCATTCGGCCCTTTAAGCCAGCACCGCCATTCAATATGATCATGGCTGATCATCCAGAATCAGTATCTCGTTCCTACTTTCTCCTCATATCCCTAGATTCCATTAGCCCTATGAGCGAAATCCAACTCTCTCTTGAATACATCCAGTGAATTGGCCTCCACTGCCTTCTATGGCAGAGAATTCCACAGATTCACAACACTCTGGGTGAAAAAGTTTTTCCTCATCTCAGTCCTAAATGGCCTACCCCTTATTCTTAAAGCATGACCTCTGGTTCTGGACTCCCCCAACATCGGGAACATTTTTCCTGCATCAAATATTATTACTTATTAAATATTGTTTCATTTACTTCCCTGTAAAGTGCATTGGAAAGTTTTATTGATTACAAGTGCACAATAAATGCAAGTAGTTGTCAGTGTTATAGGCTTTGCATTTTTCTGTTGCCGACCTGAATATGTTCATCTTTACTCATATACAGTATCTGTGCACCATTTATGAAGTGTGGTGACTGGCCAATTATACAAGTTCGGGAAACAATCTGATTTCCTTAAATATAACGATTTAATTTATCAAAGTAAACTTAGCAACCAAATAAAAAGATACTGGTACATTTTGAGTTAAGTGATGATTACCCTGATTTCACCATTGTCGTCTCCGGTTGCCAAGTATTCGTTATCCCAAGTGAATCTGCAGCTCCGAACACAGGCATTGTGGCCAGCCAGAACAAGAGGAGGCATGCTGTCCCTCAGACTCCAAATCTTAAAATAAAGGTCATATGATTAACAGTTAGGTAACACAATCTTTAAAAAAATGTACAAACAAAACAGAAAATATACTTCCCAGATTCATTCAAATAATACTTTCTGCATTTTGTCAAAAATGAATGCTACCAGAAAATGGTTGACATGGAGTTAGGATAGGTGATCAAAGCGTTGGGTTTGGAGAGCATACTTAAATAAAGACAGAGAGAGAGAAAGAGATAGGAATTAAATTCTAGAGCTGAATTAACTCTCCACAAGGTTCCAGTGGCACCTTTGTGTATGCTGTAAAGCATGGGCAGATCGCATCAGATAACATCACAGTGCTATTATGCAGTTGCTAAGCATGTACTCTGTTGTGAAGTGTAAGATGTAGATTTTCTACTTCACACCTCAACACGATGGAATAGTAAAAATTATCTACGCGAACAATATCAGATGCACAGTTAGATAATTTTTTAATCATCGGCTGTATTGCCGACAATAAAAGATAAAGATGCGTTTTATCATTTCTGAGTTGATTACAGAAGGCCAAGGAGAGATACTAGGGGAAACCAAAAGGGTAAGACCAGAACATTTATATTCAGTATGAGCCATCTTAAACTAGAGCCAAAGCCTGTAAATTTTGGCAAGGCATTTGAGGATTAAAGTATGAGATATGCATACATCTGCCATTCTCAGATTTAACATTAAGAATGCAAACGATGTTACGCAAATTCTTGACTTTAGATCTGAGGTTGGCAGATTTTTGTTAAAGAAGAATAGAAAGGAATATTGGTTAAAGGCAGTGTGCAGATAAGCTAATATCTTACTGAAGACAGAAAGGGTTCTAGGATCCAGGATCTGTTCCCATGCCCACATCAATAAGTTTTGTCACAGCAAAATTAAAAGAAAGAAAGTCAAGGCGTGGCATATTCCACATCAGTAATGGTTCTTGAAGGATTTTAAATGAATCTTATTCATTTTGAATTTGTACGATGGACAAGTTGTATTAACATATATAGCCAGAATATTTTTAACCCCAATTCTTCAACAGCTAATAATAGTTTAAATTTCTGATGCACATTGAAGATCTAAAAGATTAGAATAATTTTGCATATTTTAAAAAAACTATAACAATCCTCTCTGTGCAACTGCTGACTCTTGTAATGGTTCCAATTTATTTCAAGCAAATTGACACAATGCTATATTCTTCGTTGACTGTTTTTACGATAAAATGTTGTGACTTTGTTGCTTCCAAAGTGAATTTTCTGACATATAAAACAGAAGGCAGCAAGAAAAACTCCACTGGTCATCTCAGTTAAAACAAGTCATAAATGATAGAGGTCAAAGAAGAGGAAATACAAATTCTTTGTATCCTCAACACCTTCCAGAGCGAAGTAGCCTGTGTAAATGGCACACCATCCACCACACCAAACATTCAATCTCTCTAACACTAGCTTGCACCATTTACTTCCCAAGTATAACCAACATATCACAAACATGTAGCTTCCATGCTAAGAATGATAAAGTGAGTAGGAATTCATTGCCACAGAAGGCTGTGGAGTCCAAGTCAATAGATATTTTTAAGATGGAGATTGACAGATTCTTGATTAGTAAGGGTGTCAGGGGTTCTGGGGGGGGGGGAGGCAATGAATAGGGTTGAGAGGGAAAGATAGATCAGCCATGATTGAATGGCGGAGTATATTTGATGGCCCGAATGGCCTAATTCTGCTCGAACTTGTGAACACGAGTAAGAGTTTGAGGAAATCACCACCTGCAGATTCCCCTTCAAGTTGTACACCACCATACATATATCACTGGTCCTTCGTTGTCACCCTGGTCTTACTTCTGGCAACTCCCTGACCAAAAAAATGTGGGAGTACCAACTGGTGGTTCAGGACGACAACTCACCAACACCTTTTTAAAGGTAATAAAGGATGGGCAATAATTCTAGCCTTGTTGATGACGGTCATCACCACCTCCCCCCCCCCCCCCAAAAAAGACTGAAAAGGAGTCAGATACATGGATTATTCTATGTTCAATGAATGCACCATTTTTGAAGTTGCCTAAAACAAACGTATTGATCGTACAACATAATCTCAAACATTTTATAATGATTTCCCTCATTAAACTAAACAATGCAGAACAGATTTTTCCTGTTGTTCGACACTTGCCTCCAATGAGTATATAAATAGCCTTCACAAGGCTTCAGAAAAAGCTTCACAAGTAGGCACAGATCTGTCAATAGGTAAGAATAAGGAATATTTATCTTTAGGCATTGTAATTAATAAATCATTACAAGGGTAAGACAGTAATCAATAATGGCAGAAACACAAATGTCTTGGTAAAAGGATTTGGATGTGATCAAAGGGTTCATCCTATGAAAAAGGTCATGCTAAATAAATTGTTCCATCAATGCCACCTTTCGCACATACAGTTTGAGAGGCACGGTTGTGCGGCAATTAATAGCTCTGCCTCTCACATTCGGGAAACTGAACTCAATTCAGTTTTCACTCACATTGGCTATTTCAAATTATCCTTTGTCTAGATTGGTGGCAAAATAAGCAAAGAGGTGCTGCTGGCATGGGAAAGCGAATAGGCTGTGAGGGTATAAGGAAAGTATGATGGTGTGGGGGCGAGCAATTGGATTGATCGAACTGCTCTACTATGAGTTGGCACAGATTTAATGAGCCGCTTTCTGTGTCAGGGAAATAAGTAGGTTTAATTTATTTATTTATTCAAGCAACACGGCAGTTTTCCAATGAATTATAGTTCAACAGTTCAACAGAGCTTTATTTGTCATTCGGTACCAAGGTACCGAACGAAACTACATAGCAGTCATACACAAAAAAGAACATAAGACACATGACCTCAACACAAACGTCCATCACAGTGACTCCAAACACCCCCTCACTGTGATGGAGGCAACAAAACTTCCACTCTCTTCCCCACGCCCACGGACAGACAGCTCGACCGACCCGCACAGTCCCCGCAAGGGGATGGAAGTCCCCGCGGCCGAGTCGCACCAGGCGCTGAAACGTCTCGCGGCCGAGCCGGGCGATGGAAGTCCCGCGACCGAGCCTTGCGCAGCTAAGTCCCGCGGCCGAGCCGCACCGGGCGATGGAAGGCCCCGTGGCCAAGCCGCACCGGGCGATGTTAAGTCCAGCGGCCGAGCCGCACCAGCGATGAAAAGTCCCGCGGCCGAGCCGTGCCGGGCGATGTAAAGTCCCGCAGCCGAGCCGCACCGGGCGATGTAAAGTCCCGTGGCCGAGCCGCACCGGGCGATGTAAAGTCCCACGGCCGAGCCGCACCGGGCACTGTTAAGTCCAGCGGCCGAGCCGCACCAGCGATGTTAGGCCCCGCGGCCGAGCCGCACCGGGCGATGGAAGGCCCCGCGGCCAAGCCGGACCGGGCACTGTTAAGTCCAGCGGCCGAGCCGCACCGGGCGATGTTAAGTCCAGCGGCCGAGCCGCACCGGGCGATGGAAGGCCCCGCAGCCGAGCCGCACCCCGCGCCGTGAGGAAGAGACCTAAAAGAGAAAGGTTTCCCCACCCCCACCCACACCACCACCCCACACATACACAACCAAAAAAAACCAAAAACCATCCCAACACCGACACACAACAAAAAAAGGAAAAAAGACGAACAGACTGCTAGCGCCGTTAGGCGCCGCCACTTCCACCTTGGCTGTCAAGGGTTTTTAACCCTTGATAAATGAATTGAATTGAATCTAAATATTGTGAAAGGCAAGAAATCAATTTTACTCACATAATTGTGTGAATAAAAGACTATGGGTAATGATCAGACAAACAAGAAAAGATTAGGCAGGTTCTTCAATAGACTTAGAGCACACCTTGCTCTCCAATCAATGGTCACTGTGAATACTTATGCTGTATGGCCACTGTTTGGTTTTATTTCAAATTTCCAGCTTGTGCACTGCTCAATATCACAATTTTGGCATCTCTCACTTCAGTTCTCTTTGTCTACTATATACATCTCCCCACAACTGATCAGCAATACAGGAACCTTCACTACTCGCCTTCAGGTAGCTTCATCCCCCACTTATGTCATCTCCTGTGGTCTCCACAGACACTCCCTTAGTTCTCTCTGTCCCTCTCCTCTCCTGCAATTTGAAACATGTTTGATTTCTAATTTTTGCCAGTTCTGCTGAAAGGTCATTGGCCAGAAACATTGGCAGTTTCTTTTTCCACAGATGCTCCCTTAAAATAAATTTCCATGGCAACTAATCTGTAACAAGGCATGCAGTCAGAAAAGTCTGGGTTTGTGATTTGTCCCTCACTCAGATAAGTTAAATTCACAAATGGTCAAAAGTTGCCGGAAACTTTTAGCAAGTGAGGCAGAATATGTAGAATTGGAATCGTTAGGGAATTAGTTAGGAGATTAAACATATGGTTTATGATTTGAGGGCATCAAGTTGACAGGGTTAAGGGTGTCACTAAGTGGCTCTAGAAATGTGTGGAGAGCAGAGGGCTTAGCCCAAAGTGATGAAGTCTTACAGAGCAGAGCTAGGAAAATGAGTAGAAGCAGGACTTAGTTTAGTTTACAGAGCTCCATTATTATTTCAGAGGTAATAATTTCTAAATTACTCTTTGAGAGTTTAGAAATCGAAATGTACTGCAGATTAATTCATGATGGTGTAGATGGTTTATGCAGAGGGTTGAAGATCCTTATATTGGGACGGGTTCTGTGGAAGGTGTGACATAGTAGAGACTGATCAGATTGCACCTCCACAGATGTGAGAACAACATCTTCAAAAGAGAGGTTTACTCCTGCTACAGAAGAACTTTAAACTAGTTTGGCAGAGGGCAGACAAAGGGAAGTGGCAGTGAAGAGGGGAAAATAAGTGTGGCAGAACAGGAAACAAAGATTTTAGACAGGACCAGGTTAACAGAGAATGCAGAAAATCTAAGATAGGTTTACATATGTGCACTGTAAATCTAAGAAATGTATTTAACAATTTTGCTGTGCTCCAGTTACACTTAACCACATGGAATATAATGTTCATATCAACAATGGAGACCCATCTTAAAAAAGGACTAGGATGGATAGGATGGGGAATAGAAGAAAGGATGAGTAGTGGGAGCACTGAGTAAGGATAACATTGCTGTTCTGAAGAGAGAGGGTGCTCTGAAAGGTTGGAGGAAAACATGTGTCTGTTTTGAATTACTATTCAATCACACTGTGAATCTGGTGGGAAGAATGCTGAAGAATAAATTTACCAGAAAATTGCAGAGATGTACAAAAACCATATTGAGTAATAATGAGGGAAAACTATCCGCAACAGAATGGATCGCAATAAGATATGTGGCAAGAGGGGTTGAAGATCCTTCAGTGATCCAGGATAACGTTCTGGATCAGCACATTTCTGGCCCTGTGGATAGTAACAATTGTTTGACTTAATTCTAGGAAATAAGCCAAGCCAAATGAAGTATAAGTGGGGGAACATCAAGGAAACATCAGTCATATTACAATAAAATTAAAATATACTGAACAATCCAAGCAGAAAACAGTCAAATTAGAAGGGTCAAATTAAATGGACAAACACACATCAGCCTTGGTAAATTAGAATTCAAAAACATAATTGAACGTATTTAGAGGTGGCCTAACAGTAAATATTTCAGCTACATTCTCATGAGAAGGTAAAAAGTCTAAAGCTATGGTTGAGCAAAAATTTCAAACATATAAAGCAAAATAGAGCAGATTGCAGCAATAAAAGGTTGCCTTTGGGTCTGGAGAAGTGTGCAATGGTGTTTTCCAGGGATTCGTACAAAGACCACTTCTTTTCTAAAGAAATAAAAGCTGCTCCCAATGGAAGAGGCCAAAGAACATGGGGAGATGTAAAGGACTAGCAAAAGTAGCAGAAATGACCAAACAAAAAAGTTTGGACACAGCAAGTGATTAGCACTGCCAGAGATGGTATTGGGTGTAGACTCGATAAGCTCAATATGTATTTGACAGTAAGACTTTGTCTGCTTTCTAGGGAGTGGTATTTTCAGAACTGCTCTTACAGCAGGCCACAGGCTGAATTGGCACCTCGTTTGTCATCACCATTCCATAACTGTTATTGACTCCTTTTCTGAAAAGATGGCAAAGCCTCAATTTGCTTGAAAGAATTTTTAGGCAGTAGATGCATTAAATGTTTGTAAACTATGGATACCAAAATGATCCCATAGGGAACATTTTGATTACCCTTTGAGAGGATGTAGAAGAGATTTAGTGGAATAGTATAAGACATGGAAGTTATGTAAAATACTAAAAAAAAACGAAAATACATTTGAGTTGTGTGAAAAGACTAAAGAAACTGGAGGCATTACCTTCGGAAGGAATATAATATAAATGTTTAATAGAATGAATGATTTTCGTTAAATAATAGGACTAAACCATTTCAGTAATGCTGTAGGTGGAGAATTTAGATAACAGTCAATAAAAAACAGCAACAACATATGGAAAATATTTTTCAAGCAACAACTTAAGATCTGCAATGCATAGCCTGAAAAGGAACCAGATGGAATAGAAACTGTCAAAATAAATGTGGTATGTGGTAAGGAATTTAAAAAAACTTTGCTTGCAGAGTTATGGAACTCATTGGCATTTCTCACCAACGAGCCAGCTCTCTGTGCAGAGAGCCTTTCTGTATTGTGTCGGCCTATGTGACTACTCTAAAATCTTTCTTGTTCAAATATCTTTGCATTAAAATTGAACCAAAACAGACATATATTTCTGGAAAGTTTCCCAGTAAATTAAACTACAGACTGTTACTTCATAAAAAAATTCCATCTTCAACAATGTGTTCACCACATCAACTGGACAAATGTCTCGGTGATTTCACATTGAAACCTGAGGCACAAACCACCAAATCTTGTGGGTATGTTATCAAAGATCCATCAGACAAGTTCCCCTGCAGTTGAAATTCTGAAGATGTGAAATAGAGGAAATATTCAAAATCATAAAAGAGTTTCTGCTGACTACACTAGAACCTCCCAAAAACATAACTTTAGTCTGACCAACAAATGATTGAGAGGGATTTAATTCAGAAACTCAACATATGTTCAGTCCCAGGAATTCCAGTCTTGGATGCTAATAACTGAACTGTCACTTACTTAATGTACTTAATACTTAACGTGATCCCTGTTAATGGAGAATAATGAATATCCAATTAAGCTTAAATCCACCATGATGTTGAGTTCTTCTTCCATCACCTCTGCCTCCATGCCTTGTTCTCTGGCAAGGAGATGTCACCTCCCAGTGACAATCCTTCTGTCTTCAACACTCCTCCTGCTCATGACCTACCCCTGCCAGCCTTCTATTCTCTCTGGGCCTTTTTATTTCCAGCTGCCATTACAACATCAACTGTCTTGACTTCTCTGCACCCCTTACCTTCTCCAAACTCACCCCCTGAATGCAAGCTCGGTAACAACCCAAACATCGCCATCAAACCCACCGATAAGGAAGGTGCCTTTGTGGTTTGGCAGGCTGACCTCCACCATGCTGAGGCCATGCACCAGCTCTCACACTTCCACATACTTATTATATATATCATATCATATCTATACAGCCGGAAACAGGCCTTTTCGACCCACCAAGTCCGTGCCGCCCAGCGATCCCCGTACATTAACACTAGTCCTACACCCACTAGGGACAATTTTTACATTTACCCAGCCAATTAACCTACATACCTTATTGCTTGACCATGACCCCACAGCCGAACACCTGGCCACCATCTCTCACACCGATACTAATCTCATCTCCCCTCCACATCCTCCAACCTTATAGTTCCCCAACCCCGTGCTGCCCACAGCCATCTCCTTCCCAAAATCCACAAACAGAACTGTCCTGACAGACTCATTGTTTCTGCATGCCCTTGCCCCACAGAACTCACCCCCAAATACCTTGATTCCATCTTATCCTCTTGTCCAGTCCCTTCCAACCTTTATCTGAGACACCTCACACATCCTTCAACTCTTCACTGATTTTCACTTCTTAGGCCAATAAAGTCTCATCTCTGCCATGAACGTCCAGTCCCTTTACACCTCCATTCCCCACCAGGAAGATCTTAGGCCCTCCTGTTCTTCCTTGAACAGAGACCCAATCAATTTCCTTCTACTAACACTCTTTTCCGCCTGGCAGAACTTGTCCTCACCCTCAACAACCTTTCTTTTGACTCCTCTCACTTGCTTCTAATTAAAGGTTCAGCCATTGGCACTTGCATGGGCCCCAGCTATGTCCGCCTTTTTGTTGGTTAAGTCGAATTGCCATTGTTCCAAATGTACACTGGCACCATCCCCCAACTCTTTCTCCGCTACATCAACGACTGCATTGGAGCTGCCTCCTGCACCCATGCAGAACTTATTGATTTCATTAACTTCACTCTGCCCTCAAAGACACCTCTCTCCCCTTCCTTGATCACTGTCTCCGTCACAGGAGACAGACTATGGACTGACATCTACTATAAATCCACTGACTCCCACAATTATCTACACCTCCTCCTACACCATCTCTGACAAAGATGCCATCCCCTACTCTCAATTTCACTGTCTCCACCACATCTGCTCTCAAGTTGAGACTCTCCATTCTCGGAAACAGCTTTTCAGTTCATGTCAGTAGAAAACAGAAATCGTCATGTAGAGAACACTCAACCGCTGCCTAAATTGTCAAGTGCTTCTAAATATTTTGATGGTTCCAAAAGATGTACTTGCACCCTTAATTGCTAAATGTAAAAATCAATTTATATTTTAATTAAGATCAAATGTGTTATTATTTTTAACATGCAAGACAAATTGTAATGTTGGTATGTCACTGAAAATGCTTTAGCTGAAGGACAGATGGCAAGTGGAGAAAGGGCATGAGGCCCAATAATTCGCTGGCATTGTGACATGAACAAGCTCGGCAATCCTGGAAAAAGCATCTACAATTCAAGCTTTCAAGTACCTGCACCACTGACAACCAAGATTGGAGGTGATTTTTATTTTTAAGGACAGAGAGGAAGTCTGCACCCACGACAAAGAACAGTTCAAAGACCCCCTCAAAAGCTGCTCTGACTTTGACTACTTCATCCCATAGCAGCCTTTTTGGTACAGCCTCCCTGCCACTCCTGACCAACAAGTCATCAAAAAGCCACAGTCTAACTAAAGAAACAAGGCATTGAGGCAGACCCTCTCAGCAGTGTTGCTGCTGAAACTCCTCACTGCCATAACCTGGTGGTAAAAAGCTTCAATCACAAATCCAGTCTCATCGCCCAGCTCAGGCAAGAGGAGGATATACCAGGAGATCTCAGAGGCGCTGCAATCGTGACAATCTTCAAAAAAAGGAGTCAGCTCTGACTGTGATAACTGTAGGAGGGTCGTCTGCCAGGGTCATTGCCAGGGTTCTTCTCAACTGCCTCCCAGCAGCCAAGGAGCTGCTGCCTGAATTGTAATGTGTGTAGGAAAGAACTGAAGATGCTAGTTTAAATCGAAGATAAACACAAAATGCTGGAGTAACTCAATGGGAAAGGCAGCATCTCTGGAGAGAAGGAATGGTGATATTTCGGGTTGGGTCTGAAGAAGGGTCTCGACCCGAAACGTCACCATCTCTCCAGTGATGCTGCCTGTGCCGCTGAGTTACTTCATGTTCATTTCATCATCCAGGCATGACGTGATCAGGCATGATCTTCACTGCCAGATATCTTCAGGAGACATGCAGGGATCAGCACCAACCCTGGCCTTTTTCAACGCCACTCAAAGCTTTAACTCCATCAACCATGTGGAATATTGTCCTTAAATTTAGGTGCTTTACGATGCCATTCAGGACGTAGGTCAACAATAGAGCCAATCTCAGTGATGGAAGTATCAATTGAAGCTATGTCATTTTCAATCTCACCTCCAACATACACCTCACTTCCAACATACTTCCTGCAGACGTATTCCGAGGCTGAGCTCCAAGCCATTGTTGATTTGTTCACTGAAGTTAATGGAAGAATGGGTTCTACACGCAACATCTGCAAAGTAAGCACCTCTACATACAACATAACACAGAACAGCATTGGAACAGGCCCTTCAGCCCACCATGTCTCCGCTGATTACAATTCCGATATAATTTAATCCCATCAGCCTGCAACTGGACCATGTTCTTCTATCCCCTGCCTGTTCACATGTCTGTCTAAATGCGGCTGAAACATTGCCAGTGCATCTGATTCTTCTATCTCCTCTGGGAACGTCCTCCAGGCATGTAACACTGTGTAAAAATATCTGGTTTACAAATCTCCTTTGAACATTTCCCCCATCTATCCCCACCCAAAGTGGTATCTGACATTTCAACTTTGGAAGAAAAAAAACTGATTATGTATCCTACCTTTGCCTCTCATAATTTTATATACTTCTGTCAAATCGTCCCCCGGTTCCCTATGCTTCAGAGAAAACAAGACTAGTTTATCCAACCTCTCTTTATAGCAAAGAGCCAATATACTTCAATTAAGGTAACATCCTGGTAAACCTCTTTTATCCTTCCTATATAGTTTGGCAAGCAGAACTGCATGTTACCTCAAATGTAGCCCAACCAAAGTTTTACCAGTGGCAACAAGACACAGCAACCTTTACATTCAACATCCAACTGATGAAGACATTCTTTGCCATCCTATCCATGTGTTGTCACTTCCAAAGAACTATGTTGTACCTCATGATCCCACTGTACATCAATATTCTCAGGGGACCTGCTATTTACTGTATACTTTCCTCTTCCTTATAAAATGCATCACCTCACACTTTTTAATTCAGTTTAGATTAGAGATACAACATGGAAACAAGCCCTTCTTTAGTCACTGGGTGGCGAATCTGTGAAATTCATTGCAACAGACAGCTGTGGAGGCCAAGTTATTGGGTATATTTTAGTTGGAGATTGACAGATTCTTGATTAGTAAGGGTGTCAAGCTAAGGGGATAAAGCTGGAGAATGGGGTGAGAGAGAAAGATAGATTAGTCATAATTGAATGGTGGAGTAGACTTGATGGGCCAAATGGCCTACTTCTGCACCTATGCTTTATGAACATACAAAACAAATAGTATTGTGTGCACCAGTGATTTTTTTGCCTGTCAATGCCCAATTTCTTATTTATGAACATACAGAATATATCAATACAATTATGAATTGCTCATATTAAAATCTGTGAAAAAATGATTTTTGACCATAGTCAGATGATCTGATTAAGATAGCATCACACACAAATCAATAGATTTATTTCCCTTCTGAATTACAGTCCCAGCCTTACGAAGAAAGCAGATTCATTATTTTTTAGTACAATGATAGATATTTAGTTCACTGACTTGATGGCTCATGCTCGATTTAAGTCTGAATCAGCACAATTAAACTGCAACTTAGCTGAACCTCCTCAATTCAATAAAACCTGATATTAATGCTTTAAATATCAAACACCCACTTCATTTCAAAGAGGAAGACCAATTCATATTTTAGAAGGAAAATAGACACCAACCTTGGCACTTTTATCAGCAGAAGCAGAAACAACTTTACTGCCATCAGGTGACACATCGCACGATAGAACCGCTCCATCATGGCAATCAAAGTTCTTCACCAACTCGCCAGTTGCAAAGTTCCACACCTGAATTGTTAAAGCAATTTTTTTGGTGAGATTTAGGGCACGTCTGAACGAAGACTAAAGAAGAGAGTCATTGTAAAACTGTAACACCAAATGTGTATTGATCACATAATCTGTATTTGCATGAGCTATGATTGATTTTTCTTTATCAACACTTGATGTCTCAAGTTAGATTTAAGTCTGAATCAGCACAGTTAAACCCCAACTTAGCTGAACTTCCTTAATTCAATAAAACCTGAGATTAAAGCTTAAAATATCCAACACCCAATATATTTTAAACAGGAAGACCAATTCATAATTTGCAAGTATGCTGGTACCACACTGAGGATCACTTTGCAGAGCACTGATTCCTTACAGCATTCTTAGTTCTACTTTAAACACTCAAGTACATAAGTCCTTGAAGTTCAAAATAATGTATCCATTGTGCCAGGAATGAAATGTGAACCTCTGCCCTCCCTGCTTTTGCACCCTCATGTCTGGGAATCTGGGCATGATACCTGACCTTCACTGATGCTTTCACAACAATGATGGGACTGGTATGGAGAGACTGGTGTGAGGGCTGGTGTTAGATGAGCAGTTTGCCATTCAGAGCTAAGAGGCGAGGATGGGGCTGCACCCTGTCCAACACAGTAAGCCATGGCTGGGGTCTGGCAACATCTATTCCATGAGTTGACATGCCACTCTCTCCTCACCTCTCTGTTATTATGTTAGAAGCTGCTGTCTACCTCACACTGTTTGGCTGAACAGCTCCCCACAGCCCAGGCACTCCACTGTAGTAACAAGCTCAACAATGTTGCGAGAGAAATCTTCAGGCTAGGGAGAGCTGTGCAACCAAACAAATGTAGGGGAAGACAGCACTTGCGTGATGTGATGTCCAACAGGATGTGTCAATAGAGTGGATGTGGAGAGGATGTTTCCACTAGTGGGAGAGCCTAGGGCCTCAGAAGTAAAGGACGTTCCTTCAGCAAGGAGATGAGAAGGAATTTCTTTAGTCAGAGGGGAATCTGTGGAATTATTTGCCACAGAAAGCTGTGGTGGCTAAGTCAATGGATATTTTTTTAGTTACAGGTGTCAGGGGTTATGGGGAGAAGGCAGGAGAATGGGTTAGGAGGAGAGATACATCAGCCATGATTGAATGGCGGAGTAGACTTGATGGGCCTAATTCTGCTCCTATGAACGTATGAATGGGGCGCTGTGTCAACACCTGGAGCCAATCCCCATCATCCCCTTGGGCTGCGACCAAGGTGTAGTCTAGAGTCTCATATCGCAGTGCCTCATATCAGAGTCTCATATCTCAATATGGCTGTTCACATTGCTCACCCCAGACTGCCCAACAACAACCCTCACAACAAGCCCTGGGTTGATTCACAACTACATTTGCTTCAGGTTCTTGGCACAGCAGTACCACCAATAATACAAATGACCTAATTTAGACTGGATTTTGCACTGATTTGTGATGGCATCCTGAATGCTAAACAAAATGTCCATGTAAAACTTGTTAGAAATTATTACTAACACAGTAATTACATTGTTGTTATGAAGAATAAATAGAATTCTGATCCTGCAAAAAGGTCTCGAACAAATTAAAAAATGGGTAGTTAATTAATGCATCTATACACACAAGCAGAATTGATGGAGGCCAAAATCCAGTTTAGGTATCTGAAACCCAATATTCTTTATGAAGTTTAATGCTCCTTGAGCATTAAAATATTTTTCGTTGGTCAACGCGGTATTCAGAGATAAAGTTATTCACACCTTAGCTGAGGGTTAGCCTACAAACTGCAGCTAAATAATATTTGTTATACATTTATGCATGCACCTGAAAACTCTCAGTAAGAAATGAGACTTGTAATGATTCCAGAGAAGAATGACAATTTGAACATCATCTTTTTGCATTTAATGGAGGCTATGAAGACACTTGACGTTTAAGTCCGATTTATTTATTAGGTATAATGAATACTGATGATCACACCTACCTCAAAATCTGAGCACGAACTTATGAAACTAACCCAAATAGTACCCACCTAACCTGTCAGAAAAAGTTGGAGATCGACCATTTTCAAATGCCTTTTAACGCTTTATAGTGTGATGTCTTCATTAATGCAAACAATGCCCCTGGCACTGGAAAATTACTTTTACAAATATGGAGTCTCATTCCATCAAATTTTAATTATTGTTGGAGCTAATGAAGCAAAGGTTTTTTAAAAATAAATATTTTTCCCCTCTTGCATTTCTCTCTTTCAAGCCCATTCTTCCTTATCAATGTGCACGGTGCAGTTTTATATTGAATTCACCAATATAACTTACACATCCAGGTTGTCTCCATGCATTCCGCAGACCTTTAGAGGGAGCACCCAGCTGCTTGCCCTGTGTACACTGGTCCTAACTCTCCTCATTTTCGTGTGTTTGCAAGAATCGGCTGGTACTTTTTGTTCATCTCTAGCACCAAAATCTGAGCCAATTATACTGGGCATTCAAAACAAAAATCTTACATAGCCACAGATCCCCTCCCAAACATGGTTATTGGGTTTTTCCTAGATAGAAGCACGTTGCCAGCCAGTTTCAATTCCTGTTAATTAGCAGACCTCACCAATACCAAACTAGCATTTCAATTTGCTGCAACTCTGAGATGATAATCTACCAATTGGAATTCTATGTACCACTTCCACTTGAGTCATAGATTTCATATTTTAATTTAATGAATATAAGCAAGCCATTGTTGAGATGAATATTCCAGAAATTGCGTGTTATTTCTTTCTTAAGAAACAGATTCATGAAATTATCTTTAAAAGTCCTGATGCTAATGTACATAATTCTGGGCAGAGCTTTGCTATCTATAAAATGTCCTTAACTTTCTGTTTATGTTATCAGGATAACACATGCACTTTCAATATTTATCATTCATGAACACATTTTGAAATAATTTCTTTACTTTATTTACACATTCTAAGCTGACTTTTTCATAGCCAAGCACAACCCTTGACTTACAGGTGCCGAATAAAATCTTGTCCGGCAAATCAGAATAGAGCTGCTTGTTACAACCTTATGTCATCAGATATTATACACACATTGCTTACTCTAATATGTAAAATTATATATTCATGCAACTAATATGAAGCGAAGGAAATAAAGTGAAAAAATATAAATAATTAAGGATAAGAACATCCCAGTTGAACCGAATAAAGAAATGGGAGTTGCACATTTATCCTGATTAGCATTTCAGCACATCTATTTATCACATCTCCTCTGTTCTCTATAGTCAACCAACACATTCGTCCATATCAGATAGCAGCAAAGTAGCTTTACTCTCAAGGCCTTTGCTACTGCTGCTTTTGACAGTTAGTATTGCCTTTGCTGGTACTGGTCCCTCAAATATACAATAATAATACAATAATAAGTAAATAATAATGTGGAAATCTATTATAAAATATCAATTTGGTTTTGCATGGTGTTATCACCAGCAGTACACATCAGTTCTCAATCTGTTTGCCAATGATATGCAGAGCCAATATTCAGACAACAAAATTGTTGTCACCATCAAAAAGGTCATAGGCACTTGTGTTTTCTTTCTCTCTCTGCTCAAAGACAGAGTGCAAAATGGCCTAGAACTGCGTAACAAATAAAAAGGTTGTGCCGTTTACTTAAAAGATAGTAAAAAGTAACATTTATCTTCATAAATGATTCACTAAACTGGGAATTTTACTAAATGGTTTCGTAGAAATTAAATCATCTGTAAGATATTTACTTTGGAGAGTAAAATACTTGTGTGCCGAGCTTATAAAGACTACAAAGAAAAATGAGAACATAAAATGTGGATAACATTGAACAAATATCATTGCAAGGAAATGAGTGGATACCATTGTATCACTTATGCACATGAAGATAATCACAGAAATGTATTTTGTAGATTAAGGTGGTCTGCATAAAGGATTATGAATCACTGAGGGTTATTTCAATAATCCAGGAACAAAGAAAGTAAAACTACAGCAGAAAAATGGAAAATTGAGTTTTAACAGATGCTGTAAAATTGCTTCCTTTCTCAGTTTGCCAAGAGCTTATCTTTTGCAGTTGTCCTATTATTGTGCACAAGATAGCGGAGGGCTTTAGATTGAGTGATGGTATCTTGAAAATGGAACACTTATAGGGAGAAAGGCAAGAAATAATAATAACACATAAATATTGCAGTTTCACGGCAAACTTGGTAGGTTGGAAAAAATGGCACAGAATGTACCGAGTCGGGCCAGCCTGCCATCCATGCTCATCCTTCCATCTCCCCAACACTTACAAACTTGTAAAACAAAATGCTCAAAGAATTCAGAGGGTCAAGCAGCATCCGTGGAGGGAAAAGGTGTAAAGAGGGATGTTGTCAGAGCAGATATGTGGGAAATGGAGGAAATGAGTGTGAGGGCTCCATCAACAATGGCAAAGGGGAAGCTACACTTGGGGAAGCCGCATTTCTGGAGGGAGGAGTTCAGTGCAGAAAGCCTCAACTTAAGAACAGATATGATGCAGATGGGGAAATGAAGACATAGGAATGGCACCCTTACAAGATTCGGGTGGGAGATGGTATGGTGGATGAAATTGGTGAGTTCTCGAAAAGTGCAGGGGGCAGCATCAATGGGTCATCAATGTAGCAATGGGAGAGCTGGAGGGGTGGGATGACAGAATGGACTTGGAACAAGGACTGCTGCATACAACCAAAGGACAAACATACCCATGCGAATGCCCTTGGCTACCCCCTTGATCTGTGCAAAGTGAGAGGAATCAATAGTGATGTTGTTGAGGGTAAGGACAGGTTCTGCCAAGTGTTAGTGGGGAGAATTGGTTGGGTCTTTGTTCAAGAAAGAAACAGATGGTCCTGAGACCTCCCTGATGTAACGGAGGGGTATAGAGACTCGACGTCCATTATAAAGGTAAACCATTTGGAACCAGGGAATTGGAAGTTATCACAATGATGGAGGGCAAGAGAAATGTTCCACATGGAAGTGCGAAGGGACTGCACAAGGGAGATAGCATAGAGTCCAGATGTGAAGAAAATAGTTCACTGGGAAAAGAACAGGCAGAAACAATGAGCTTACCAGAGTAATCCTGTTTATATCTTTGGTAAGAGATGGAAACAGACAATGCAGAATTGGTGCACTATGAGATTGAAGGTTGTGGATGGGAGATCCCCTTATGTGATGTTATCTGTAAAGGTCAGAGAGGTGGTGGCCCAATGTTTTGTCCAGAGAGAGGCATGAGGAAGTGCCAGAAAGACGCCATCTGGCTTCTGCAAAGTAGAGGTCAGTGCACCAGAATATAACAGCGCTATTCTTATCTGCGGGGCTGATGTCGAAGTGGGGATTGGTCTGAATGAGTTTGTGTTTGGAGGAGTGAGGATGGAGTGGGTGAGGAGAGAAGTCAAGGTGGTCAACGTTGTGTTAGTAAATGTAATAGATAAAGAGAAGGTAAAAGGCCCGATGGGGACGTCTAAGAGGAAGGGGAGTGCTGAAGACTGGAGAAGGGGTTGTCAGTTAGGAGTGAGGAATCCCCACTGAGAAATCGGGCCTGGAGTTGGAAGAGGATGGATTCGACATCATGTGGACCACAGATCTCACTATGTTGCAGGCATAAGGGTCCAAGGTGAGACCTCTGCTGAAGACAGTCTGCTCAGCGTCAGAGAGGGTTCAGGAGGAATGGTAAAGACCCCGTGAGAGATAGATTTCAGCATCTTCCATCTTCTTGATACCCATATACACCGACCTGCCTCATCCAAATGTAGTAGACTGATGTTGCTGAACTGAATCCTCTTGGTGCCATGTGCTAAAGGCTTCAGTGACAAACTAGCCCAACAGCAAAAATATCTTGCTCAAAAACAAAAGTGACAGAGGGCCAGGACATCCTAAAGCCTGACTTGTCGGCATCAGCCCTGAATTTGCACATCATGGCTAACGTATCTGATTGTCCTATAGGAGAAACTATGAGACAAATCTGGAAACAGTGTATGTTTCACATCTGACGAGTGTCAGATTTACATACAACTCAGGGTTACATTAATGATTGTATCCAAAAATAGATACAGTTTAAGTTTATGTTTTACTACTTGCCCTTGTAGAGTTTCAAAAAACTCAGATTGCACTCTACAAAAATAAAACAATGATCTTTAATTCAAGTCTTCACAAAACAACTCTGCAGCATTCCATAGCTGAAAATTATTAGGTGCTGAAATTCTGAAACAAAGGCAGAACTTGTGGCAAAAACTCAAGAGATCAGGCAACAGCTCTGAAAAGAAAGACAGTCAACGAAGAACACAGAACAAAAGCATTGAGCATTTCTCTTTCCACTCAGCCTGACTTGCTGAATCTTTCTGTCTTTGTTTCCTGGAGCTGGTTTGGCTAGAATATGTCTTACATGACATTTGTTTCCTTCAAATGTTCACCATGGATTAAAAAACGCAGCTCCTCAGCTACAGATTTTTCACTCCTGGCTTTCTTTCAAATTGAACTTATCAGGAAGCCTGCCATTAGAATTATGGGAGTTTGATACGAGCCAAGAAACAACAAAGTCTCCCCTTGCTGCGTCACCCTGCTGACTGCACCAATGCTGCAGCTGCAGGTGGACCTAGGCCCAAAGGGAGGGCACTTCCTAACATCTGACACCCCACATCGCCACAGCGTGCATTCAGGCAGGCCTCAAAACCCCACTAAGCATTGCTAGAAGAAAAGCATGCTATTACTTTCTTTTGGAAAGTAATAGGTCATATTTTTTTGCAACAAGCAGATTTCAAAGATAGATGTGAGCATGTTTTATCTAACTTTCTGATACGATGGCATCATTGGGTTTAAAAAAACAAATACAAAAATCCTCCAAATGATGATGTTAGTTTCAAAAATAATCAAATTATATCAATTCAATTTATTTCTCCACACCTAACTTTTGTGTGTAATTTTGCCACAAACCAAAATTGCAAAATAACTATGACTTAATATATTCAACTCTAATTAAAATAACAAATTCCTTACCTTCATGGTGCCATCAAAGGACCAGGACAGAAGCTGGGATCCTCTCAACAGCTTAAAGTTTTTCACTTGTTCAGTGTGCCCTTCAAGGACTTTGCATTCTCCTGTGTGCCAATTCCAAACCTATGTTTAAAAAGCATGCAAAATTAAATATGAAATTTTCAGCATGCCTCCTGGTTTCCTGTGCTGCAATCTGATTCACAATTGGGTCACTTAAGAACTCTCTTGTGACATCCACAGAATACAGACAGTGCAATATAAATGCAGAAAAAAAATCCTTATTACCTCTGCAAAAACAAGAATCTAAAAATATAAGAACTAGGCACAGAAAGAGGCACTTTCACGTAATTTATGTGATAAGAAGTAATTAAACATTTTTTTTTTATAACCAAGTTTCTTGACACATGCACAGATGCTGAGGCTTCCTGGTACAGAAAATCAGGATGCAAACTGTTTCCTACAAACATAACCCATCCCTCCCTCATCAGGGGATGACTACTGTTTTCAATGCAAGAATATCATTTTTTAAATAATAACAAAACTGTGTACAATACTCCAGGTGCAATGTCATCACCACCTTGTAAAGTTGCATCCAAATATCCCTATTTGCACAGCTCATACCCCTTTCAACAAAGGCCAATATTCCACAGCCTTCCACAAATACCTGGTGTATCTGATGCTAACTTTTTTTTTGGTTCATTTACTAGGATCCCAAGATCACCACATTGTGCAACATTTTGTCATCTCACACAATTTAAATAATAGTTTTCTTTTTCATTCCAAAATCATAAATGGATAACCTCACATTTTCCAACATGATACTCTAAATGCCAATATTTTTGTGTTTATTTATTTACTTTTTTTACATGAATTCCATGAAAGTGAATCTTATTCCATGTCTCAAATTTTTGAGTATTGAATTCTGTAAAGGCAAATTTCTGTTAACTGAATAACCATAATGAACAAATTACTCTATTAATCTCTAATAGATTCAGATTGCTTCATTTGCGAAAAAAGATCGGTATTTGAAAGTCATAATCACTTTCAAAAGTGTACCTGATTGAGAACGTACAAAATTATTTTGAATTAACCTTGATAAAAACTCATGCTTGTACTTAAAATGCAATAAAGCCACTTTTGTGGATAATTAATCTAATTCAATGTTTGTGCACTCCGATTTGCAATGAATTGCATACATCCTTCAGATACCTGGCACACATGCATCATGCTAAGTTCTGATGCAGCAAATACTTTTGGCCAATATTAGTAAAAGTATGTTTTTACAGCTAATCTGGAGCCATAAATATACATTTATAACAGAAAACTACATTTACTTACACCAAATGACAATAGAAACAAATAAAATTGTATACAATGCAGGTTTTTTTTGGTAAATGTCATTTTCTTTCAATTAATCTGTGACCTAGGTCTATAATCCAGAATCAACACAGGCTACAATCTGCTAAATGCCTTATTTCTCTTTTTTTTTCTGGCACACGTGTATATTGTTCCTTTCAGCCACAGTGTATACATGCACAGGGGAATCTCACACATGTCAGGCCAGCTGTTGCTGAAGTGTATGCAGGGAGAAATATGCTGGCTCAAAAGAGATACAGTTGCCACTGCCAAATTACTCAGTTAGGCATCCACACCAGCAGCACTATGAAGTCATGTACATCGAATTTGCCCAGATGTTAATTCAAAAAGGTCCTAGTAGCAAGCAGCAGCTGGACTCTGAAATGAATCAGAGCTCCATCTGTTAATAACAAATACGTTTCTGTATCCTGAGGCAAGAGACACAAAAGCATAGATACATAGACAATAAGTGCAGGAGTAGGCCATTCGGCCCTTCGAGCCAGCACCGCCATTCAATGTGATCATGGCTGATCAACCAGAATCAGTACGCTGTTCCTGCCTTCTCCCCCTATCCCTTGATTCCACTAGCCCTAAGAGCTCTACCTAGCTCTCCAGTGAATCGGCCTCCATTGGCTTCTGAGGCTGAGAATTCCACAAATTCACAACTCTCTGGATGAAAAAGTTCTGCCTCATCTCAGTTCTAAATGGCCTACTCTTTATTCTTAAACTATGGGTCCTGGTTCTGGACTTCCCCAACATCGGAAACATGTTTCCTGCATCTAGCGCGTCCAATCCGTTAATAATTTTATATGTTTCTATAAGATCCCCTCTCATCCTTCTAAATTCCAGTGAATACAAGCCCAGTCGTTCCATTCTTTCATCATATGACAGTCCTGCCATCCCGGGAATTAACCTCGTGAATCTACGCTGCACTCCCTCACGAGCAAGAATGTCCTTCCTCGAATTAGGAGACCAAAACGGCACACAAGATGTCTCACCAGGGCCCTGTACAACTGCAGAAAGATCTCTTTGCTCCTCTACTAAACACCTCTCGTTATGAGCTTTCTTCACTGCCTGCTGTACCTGCATGCTTACATTCAGTGACTGATGTACAAGGACACCCAGGTCTCATTGTACATCCCATTTTCTGAAACTGACACCATTCAGATAATAATCTGCCTTCCTGTTCTTGCCACCAAAGTGGATAACCTCACATTTATCCACATTATACTGCATCTGTCATGCATCTGCCCACTCACCCAACCTGTCCAAGTCACCCTGCATCCTCATAGCATCCTCTTCACAGTTCACCCCGCCACCCAGCTTTGTGTCATCAGCAAATTTGCTAATGTTAATTTTAATTCCTTCATCTAAATCATTAATGTATATTGTAAATAGCTGGGTCCCAGCACTGAGCTTTGCAGCACCCCACTCGTCACTGCCTACCATTCTGAAAGGGAAACGTTAATCCCTACTCTTTGTTTCCTGTCTGCCAACCAATTCTCTATCCATGTCAATACCCTACCCCCAATACCATGTGCTCTAATTTTGTCCACTAATCTCCTGTGTGGGACCTTATCAAAGGCTTCTGAAAGTCGAGGTACACCACATCCACCATCCTTGGTCCATTTTACTTGTTACATCCTCAAATATTCCAGAAGAATAGTCAAGCATGATTTCCCCTTCATAAATCCATGTTGACTTGGACCAATCCTATTACTGCTATCCAAATGTGTCACCATTGCATCTTTAATAATTGACTCAAGCATCTTGACTGACTGATGTCAGGCTAACTGAACTATAATTCTCTGCTTTCTCTCTCCCTCCTTTCTTAAAAAGTGGGATAACTTTTCTGGAACTGATCCAGAATCTATAGAACATTGGAAAATGATCACCAATGTGTCCACAATTTCTAGAGCCACCTCCTTGAGTACCCTGGGATGCAAACCATCAGGCCCTGGGGATTTATCTGCCTTCAGTCCCATCAGTCTACCCAACACCATTTCCTGAATTCCCTTCAGATCCTCCATCACCCTAGGTCCTCTGTCCCCTAGTATATCTGGGAGATTATGTCTTCCTTAATGAAGACAGAACCAAAGTACCTGTACAACTCATCTGCCATTTCCTTGTTCCCCATAATAAATTCACCTGCTTCTGTCTTCAAGGGACCTACACTTGCCTTACCTAATTTTTTCCTCTTCACATATCTAAAGAAGCTTTTACTATCCCCCTTTATATTCTTGGCTAGCTTACCTTCATACTTCATCTTTTCTCCCCATATTGCCTTTTTAGTTACCTTCTGTTGATCTTTAAAAGTTTTCCAATCCTCAGGCTTCCCGCTCATCTTTGCTATGTTATACATCTGCTCTTTTATTTTGAAAAGCTCTTGACTTCACTTGTCAGCCACGGTCGCCCTTTACTCCCCTGAGAATCTTTCTTCTCTTTTAAATGAAATGATCCTGCATCTTCTGGATTATTCCCAGAAATACCTGCCATTGCTGTTGCACCGTCATCCCTGCTAGTGTCCCTTTCCAGTCAATTTTGGCCAGCTCCTCCCTCATGCCTCCATAGTCCCCTTTGTTCAACTGCGATACTGACACTTCCGATTTTACCTTCTCCCTCTCAAATTGCAGATTAAAACATCATATTATGGTCACTACCTCCTAATGGTTCCTTTACCTTGAGTTCCCTTATCAAATCTGATTAATTACACAACACTAAATCCAGAATTGCCTTCTCCCTGGTAGGCTCCAGTATAAGCTGCTCTAAGAATCCATCTTGGAGGCACTCTACAAACGCCCCTTCTTGGGGTCCAGTACCAACCTGATTTTTCCCAGTCTACCTGCATGTTGAAATTTCCCATAACCACTGTAGCATTACCTTTGTTAGATGCCAATTTTAACTCCTGATGCAACTTGCACCCTATATCCAGGCTACTGTTTGCGGGCCTGTAGATAACTCCCATTAGGGTCTTTTTACCCCTACAATTTCTCAGTTCTATCTACAATGACTCTACATGTTCTGATTCGATGTCAGTAAAGCTGAACTTCTTAGGCCACTCAGAAAATTATGAAATAGTTAATCAGGTATCACGGATCCTTGTTATAAGGAGGAATGTTAGCATGGTACATAAAGCAGAGCACTCATCGTTCATCTAAGGTTACTTTGAGTGTTTGTTCAGCTTCCCACTGCTTAGATTCTCATTCCACATGGCTGGAGGTCAATCTAGACAAAACACTTTTCGTGCCCTTTTTGGCAATAATCATTGAAATAGGGTTAGACATTTCCAGGAGTAGACTGGCGATGCAAATATAGATGTACACTTTGTAGTTTGGTGCCAATTTCTCCAAGTTATGGCTCATATAAGACTCGTACACAAAATCTCAGGTTGTGGTTTTCAAGTCCATGATTCTGGTGCGACTTGCATGAAGTGTTTCTGTGCCTCATAACGATGGGGATAACGACTTGATCGTCCCATCGCAGACACCCGTGACTCGTTGTAGAAACAAGGAACTGCAGATGCTTGCTTACACAAAAGGACATAAAGTGCTGGATTAACTCAGCAGGTCAGGCAGCATCTCTGGGGAACATGGAGAGGTGACATTTCGGGTAAGGACACTTTTTCAAACAGATTGTGTAGAGGGGAAGAAATCTGGAAGCGAGGAGAGGCAGGTCAAAGCGTGGCAGGTAATTGATGAACACATGGAAGTGGTCTTTTTTTAAAATAGGCAGATGGTTAGAACAAAGCCCAGAGATTAAAGCAGGTGGTATGAGACAGGTGGATTTGAAAAGTTGCAAATTGTGAAGCCAGAGGAAGAACTGATGGAAGGGGAGGAGAGAAATAGATGCAAGTCCAATTAGAGCACAGGAGAGGAGGGTGGGGGGGGGGGGGGAGGAAAGGGAGTGTGGAAGAGATGGGGGAGAAGATTATTAGAGGTTACCTAAAATTGGAGAACTCAATGATCATACTATTGGGTTGTAAGCCACCCTCGCAGAATAGGACTCATTGGAAGCTAAAATTGATGTATCCAGTGTTCTCGACATTGAATGGATCTAAGTGCCCCATCATCCAGCCAATCCACCAGGCCATGTCACCAGACCAGATCCATGTTTTGAGACACTCTATCCCAACTTGATTGCTCTACTGAAGTCGACCTGTTCATTCTGAGAAACTTCTTGCAAACCTCAATATCTTTCTGCTGGACGTAATTAAAGCAATGTTTTGATTGCAGGCATCTGTCAATTCCCTGTAACATCTGATTCACTGAAATATCCTGGGAGCTGAATATTTGAGAGCACCACAATGGATGTAGGCAGGTCTTCATGGACACACCTTTCTTCATATGCTTAGCCTGCTCTTCTGTCTGTGTTTTTAAAAAGTACAGGACTAAGCTTATTTTTCAGTACCAGGACTAGCACCCATTTCTCACCTCCCACTACATTGCTTCCTCTAGCTTCATAATTCACAACTCTTCGATCCTCTCATCTCACGCCTTCTGTTTTTAAAATCTCTGGCCTTATTCCAACCGTCTGCCTATACAAAAACCTCCCTCGCCTGTGTTCACCTTTTACTTGTCACGCTTTGTCCGGCCCCTCCTCTTTTCCAGCTTTCTCTCTTCTCCACCCCCCCCTTCCCCCCCCACCCTACAATGTCTGAAGAAGGGTACCGACCTGAAACGTTACCCAGGCTCGCCAGGTATGTCTGACCTGCTGAGTTACTCCAGCAGTTTGTGTCTTTTTCCAGTACATAACGTTAGAGTCCAATGAGGTTTTTAAAGTATTTTCTTCTCTAATAGGAATGCTAAAAAATGTCGGGATATCTAGCAATCAAGTTTGAGCTGGTGTTGACGCCTGGACGCAGGAGATTTCTCTCCATTTAATTTTACAGCCAATCCTTGCCAACTGACTAGATCATTCTGTAAATAATGTTAAACTAAGCGAGTTGGATCTTTCTCCTCTGATATTTTCTTGTGCTCTCCACTTTCTCTAGATTGTAGCTTATAAACGTGGTGTAGGAAATCTCATAGTTACATGTTAAAGTATCAGTACTAGGGATTCCAGCATATAATTCACCAGTCAGCAGCAAAGCCCACATGTTTGTATGTGCAGACCTCGCAACATTTGATTTTACAAATTCATCATTTTGATGTCCAAAATTCAGAATTTTACATCAAAATTCTAAATATGGCGCGTAATGTAGCTTTTCAGCAAAAAAAAGTATGCACGCCAAATGAGCATACGCGTTGCGCTACATTCATGTGTGAAAAACGACTATTATTTCCAATAGTCTGTAGGACTATATGTACAATGTCAGGCCTGTCATGAGTATATTCTGCTATTTATAGAAAGGTTATTGAGGTACCTTTTGCAGCACCAAGAAAAAATTGTTTTGTTTTATTTTTTCTATTTTGCTTTTTCCTTACACATCCCAATTCTCTTAGTATTGAATGATCATAACATGTATGACTAAGTTATGAAGAAAGAGTTGATATATGCGACTCGACTAAGCATACGGAAGTACTTGTTGAAGTAAATTTGCACATTAATTGATAATCAGCCCAAAAAGGTGGTAATTGGCTTTTCTGCTGTGTTTTATATTTTAATTCTGTCTTAATTAATTAATTTAGATATATAATCTTGCACTTAAATTTAATATTTACTCATTACAGTTCCACCACTGATTTTCTGGCACTCTTTGTTCCAGAGCTTTGCTGGTTTATCCAGCTGGCCAAGGAAGTCGGTTATGGGGATAGATGTGCTGGCTCCAGCTGGGCTAGAGTTCCAGAGCCCCGGCCACAGGTTGCAAATTCAACCCACCGATCAGCCATGGAAGTTCCGATGAGGTCGAGATTTGCTGCCTTGCCCAGCCTAGGTGCCACATTATCGGGGAGATTTCCAGGGCGGGGGGTATTTCCCACGGAACCCCTAGTGGCCGATTGACAAATTGCAATTACCGACTGTTTTGCTGAAAAATGTGAGGCGAAATCGGAATGGCGGAAATAAGAAAGCGGAAACTTTCCGCCAAATTCGGAGGGTTGGGAGGGGAATATGTACCTTGAGAATAACCTTCAACTTCACTATAAATAATCTATACACATACATAATGGACAGATTATTTCCAACAATAAAACAAATGATACTAAAAAAATGCAAGTCCCATTTATAAGAGTTTGGTCTGTTGCAAATTACTTCACTTCACAGAAAGGAGCGAGAAGATCATTCACATAATTCAATTCTCTGAACAATCTGTAACAGCACTTGTGACAGGAACATAGCTCATGTTCAGTCCAAGAGCATCTGCTGTTCAAATGAGGCAAGATGCAGTCTGTTACAAAATTTGATGCATAGGGGTCAATTCTTATTTGAATTTTGGTATGATCTGAAGGACAGAAAAGTGAAAGAATCCAAAGGATGACTACAAATTCCAAATAAGAAGAATTAAGGTATCAAAATTACAACCAAAAGGTCGATTAGTCACACACACAAGTAATATTTCATCTAAAAACCAGATTCAGATACAATGAAACAATTTGACACACATCTTGTAAGCAGCTAAGAAGCGTCACAACAATACAGAAAATGAGTGACAGTGAAAGCAATTAACTGCAGAAGCTGGAAATAATCAACGTAAGTAGCTATAAAC
This sequence comes from Rhinoraja longicauda, assembly GCF_053455715.1. NCBI lineage: Eukaryota > Metazoa > Chordata > Chondrichthyes > Rajiformes > Arhynchobatidae > Rhinoraja > Rhinoraja longicauda. Next base: position 23,372,355 of record NC_135975.1, read on the forward strand.
ATTACAAAATGTTCTTGTTTTGTTAATTTTTCCAAATCTTCAGGTATGCCTTCAAAATAGGAATTTTATCTCGTCAACCTACAATTATATTGTAAAAAAAGGATATAAATTTAGAAGCCAAAGCTCTCATTAGTGTCATAGGATACCTACACCAAGCCCAGCTTGTTAGCTGATGACTGCAATTTAAAAGAGCATGGGTAAAGATGAAGATACTATACTGAGCTGACTCCCTGAGATGCATCATTTGAGAATATCTCCTCACTGGAAGCAGACAATTGGTGACTTTATCTTACACAAGAGGAGGGAGACACAAGTCTTCCCGATGCTAAGAATATATTTCATATCAGTGCTTATGGAAAAGCCCCAGGATAGTAGGGAAAAATGTATTGAAGAATCAGGCAAAATCCAAGAGATTCTATCTCTACAAGGGCAGAGGAGTGTTCAAATACAGACTGCAATTTTTTTTTAAATACCCTGTATTTCTCCTGTGTGGAGATGTAATTTTCAGCAAACTATTTGTCTCTTTCTGTGAAGATCTTTACAAATCTCAAGATCTTTACAAACCTCATGTGACATTTTCTCAGCTGATTCGTTATGTCCTGATAATAGTTAATACTACAAGACCCACAGGATGAGGTATTCCCACAAAATATTAATAGCTAACTTGTTGACCTCCAAGGATCCATGGTCTCACTTCCTACCCCAGCCCGTACCAATCGTTTCACAACTTATTTACGGAATTGTAGTAAAACGGGCACAAACAGTACTTCTACCATCCCAAAGCATAATCAGCCAAGATGCGAATTGATAAACTGGTCTGAAACATTAACATCTCTCTGATGGTGAACAGCACCTCCCCAAGTTTCAAACTCTTGCATCGCACATGGAAATTAGAGCTGAGCGGAGTCAGAAATCAGGTGCACCTGACTCTCCCATTTTCCACATGCACATTTAATGTTGTTGGAACCAGAGTCTTCTGTACATAAAATATGCTTCATGAAAATTTAAAATATCTGTAATTTTCCAACATTCTCTTGAATTATCTAAGAATCTTTGCTGTACGTTTAGAAATATTAAAATTCCTCTGAGGTGAAAAACTAAATACTAGTCCCTGCATGAGATCATTTTCTCCTGTTCAGGAACACAATGTACTCATTTTTATTGTCTGGATAATAATCCAACTTCAGATAGATGTCTTTTTCTATTCAGTCTTTAAGTTCAATCCCTTTCTTTACCTGCTCTTTTCTCATCACGTAACCTGTCAGCCAGAAAATAGTCCAAATCAGGCTGTAAAACTCTGCACAATGGCACACATGACAACCAACAAACCATTTGAAAAACACTCAATTAAAATCACACTCATCAAAGACAAGGAAAGAAGGAATGATCATAGGCCTGCATCTGAACTTAAATCTGTAACCTTTAATTCAGGAAACAAATGTTTTGTTTTTTGTGTTTGATGGTAAGATCAAAATCAATTCTAAGTGTCATCCTAGCACTTTTCTCCATCAAAAGGTGGCAAATGGTGATGTTTGCTAAAGATAGTAAATTATCCCGCTTGTAACTCTTCAGATAAGAAGGAACCTCTGACTGCATGCAGTAAGATCCAAGCAAAATTCAGGCAAGGGCAGGTAAATGGCAAGGAGCATTCATGGCGTAGAGGTGTCAATATCAGAGTGTAATCAGGCTGGATATCCATCGTGCCCTAACTCTTCAAAGCTCTCCCATAATCTAGAAGGTACTATTCAGAAGAATGGTGAAATAATTTTCACTTGCTTGGTGGGTGAAACTCCATTGATGCTCAAAATTTCAATTCCACCCTGGACACTTGAATGACGCTGCATCCAAATCCTGCAAATTCCCACCCAACAGCACAGTATTTATATGTTCACTAGGCAGGCAGCAGAGGCTCAATGCAGCAGCTCTGTGTCGTTTTTGCAAGGACAATTAAGTTTGGGCAATGAAGCTGGCCTTGCCGGTGATGCCCATATCCCATTAACTGCAGTAATACAAATTCTTGGCAGACTGATTGCAAGGTACTTGTATGCATCTTGCAATATTTAAAACTAACATTCTAATTCACCTTTTTCAAGAGCACCTAAGTAGATTGCACGATTTATCGGGCTTATCCCATAAATCTCCACACGCAGTAAACTAATTGCCTCCTGAATTATCCTAAAGCTCCACTTTCACTACATTTTCCAAAATACTAATCCAAGTACTGATCACTTTATGTAAGGGACTGCTTGAACACATAATTTTCCACTGGAAGGCTAAGCAGCTACATGGGAGACAGAATGGTTTTTTTTTGTTACAGATCAGGAAAAGACTTCCAAGATAAACTTTACCCTTATTGTCGCATCATCAGAACTAGAAATAAGTGTCAGCTCATGATGTGTAAATTGACATCGTTGAACGCCTTTCGTGTGGCCTGTTAATGTCCTGATAATTTTACCACTGGGAAGTTCCAGGACCTAGATAGAAAGGAAAATAAATATGTCAGCACTTTTTAAATCACCAAATGAGAGAAGGCTTTGAAAAAACAATGACAAGTAGAACTCAGTGGGCCAAAGGGCCTCATTTTTTATTCCTCCAAATATTTAACATTATTTATGCTACGAGTGCTTTTGCTAGAGGTCTAAAAATGTTTAAAATCTACTTGAGTTTTGTAAATTATACCAGTGAGAAATTTATCCGCAAATCTGTTCAATTTCATATCCAGTGTTTCCTGATTTTAATCCTTTGTTATTCTTATTATTACTGACCTCACTGAATCGACTGAACTGTGTCGAGCAGCTTCACGGAAATGAACATTTGAACGTTAAGTTAACCCAAACCACTGAGATATCATTCTCAGCAACAGAAACTACACTAATGACGTTGCTTTTTGTAAAAATCCAGTGTTATTATAATTGTTAGGTGCTTAAATTAGACCTGCACCTTTACTATGCCTTTTTCTAGCCCTATCGCCATCAACAGGCTCTTCTGGACTTGTTGCCTCTTCCACCCAATGTTCTGTAGTACGAACTTGGCCGACTTCATGCCTACCTACAACATCAACAATATGAGAAAAACATTGAAACCATTAACAAAAACAACTCAACATTAAGTACCACTGTGCATGCAAAAATAAACATACACAAAGCTTAGGTACTGAACATTTTTGCATTCTGATATCACTCTACATCAATCCCATGTAAATTGATCATTGCTATGGCGGAATTAATTCTGCCTGCATTGAGTGGTGCTAGCTCATTATTCCCTTTGTTTGATCCGCTTTGATTTCCCAGGCTCTTGTGATACCTGGCAGCATTGTTGTTTTTTCTGCAAGCACTCTCGCCCACACATACTTTCTCACCAATTTGTTGCTGTTGCTAAAATCTTATGCGAATTACATATTAATTTCTATTTTTCTGTTGGATAGAAATGTAATCAATGCAGCTTTCAAAACCATTTTCAACAGTTCTATAACTCAAATATTCTTGGGCAAAACACGAAGTGCTAGAAGATCACAGCAGGTTAGACAGCGTACATGGACGGCTTGGATAGATGATGATTCAGGTCGGAACCGTTCAACAGATTGATAGAGTAGGGAGAAAGCTGGAAAAAAATGGATTGGGGCAAAGTTTGGCAAGTGATAGGTGGATACAGATGAAGTGGAGAAATTGATAGATGGGTGGAGATCCAATGGGGTGGCATTATTTGAAATTGGAGAATTCAATGATCATACTATTGCTACCCAAGTGGAATTTGGTGCTGTTCCTCCAGTTTGTGTGTTGCCTTACTCTGGAAATGAAGGAGGCCCAGGACAGAAAGATTGGTACGGGAATGAGAAGGCAAGTTAAAATGGTTAAATACCGGGAGTGCCAGTAGGCCTTGGCAGATAAAGCACAGGGGTTCAGCAAAACGCAAGAGTCACCGAAGGTTTTAAGTTATGAACGTTAGCTGCAATTTATCAGGCTATTAGATAATGTGGCTTTTTTTTAACTCCTTATTTAAGAAAATGACCAATAGAATATTCAAGATGCATGAACAGCACGGTTTCCTGTGCCAAAGAGGAGGAAAAGTTTTAATTCCAAATCTCAGAGAGAATACTTGTTATACATTTCTTCAATGCTTCTCCTAACTGTGCTGGTTTACATAAGCAAGAAAATCCATTTGCTTTCGAGTAATTTTCACTTAAAGGAAAATGTTTCACACCTCATTTACAGGATGTGAGCATTGCTGGCAAACCAGAATTTACTCTCCATCCATCTTCACCTTCAAGGAAGAGTGATATTGACAATTTGGATGAGAATATACACGGCATGATTAATATGTTTACAGATGACACTAAAGTGGGTTGAATCATCAACAGTGAAGTTGCTTATTAAAACTCACAGCAAGATCTTAATTAGCTGGGCACCTGGGCCGAGGAGTGGCTAAGGGAGTTTAATGCAGATAACCTTCACAATGAATGGTAGGGCTCTGGGAGTGTTGTAGAGCCAATGGATCTTGGAGTACAGATACATAGTTCCCTGAAAGTGGCGTTACGGGAAGATATTGGATGGTAGGGCGGCTTTTGATGCACTGACCTTCACTAGGTAAGGAATTGAGTATAGAAGTTGGGACGTTATGTAACAGTTGTACAAGACATTGGTGAGGCCACATTTGGAGTACTATGTTCAGTTTTGGTCACCCTGCTATGGGAAGGATGTCATTAAGGTGGAAAGAGTGCAGAGAAGAGTTATGAGGAGGTTGCCAGGACTTGAGGGGGTATGCTATTGGGAGAGGTTGGGCCGACTAGGTTGTCCTACAGTCTTACAGGTTGTCCGACTGTTGTCTTACACTCTTGACAACAATGTAATATTCTTCTTTTAAAATACTTTCCTTAACCTCCTCAATTAATTATTTGTGGAGTTTTTTGTAGAGTTTTTATTCAACAGAATACAATAATTCTGAATCTTTCTCCAACTGCTCCAACGTTTATCAACTGATAAATATTTTTATCTAATTTCCCAATGTACCATAGCCACGCACTGCTCACAGTTTTGTGGTCTTATTATGCAAAATAGCCTCCTGCCATTGTTTTTCAACGCACTATTCAAGAAAGCTTTCTGGAATGGATCTGCAAAGTACTTAAGGCAATTTGATTTGACCAGTGTTTACAAACCTTATTTCTTACTTCCCTCTGCGTTATGGAGGGAATGGATATGCAACATTTCAGGTTGGGATCCTTCTTCTGACTGGATCTAGAGAAGGGTCCTGATCCAAAACATTGCTTATCCATTCCCTCCATTGATGCTGCCTGACCCACTGAGTTACTCCAAGACTTTGTATTTTGCTCAAGATTCCAGCATCTGCAGTTCCTTGTGTCTCAATAGTTTGTCTTTAACTGATTAGATTTCTATAAAACTGAGTGACTTTTTATTCATTGCAACCACCTTTGTCAAGAGTCAGGAGTGTTTAAATGTATTGAAATGCAATAATGAAATTCGGACTTGTTTTTTATTAGGTTGTTGTAAGCCATTATAGGACAAAGTAAAGTTGGTTTTTCCCCTTGATCTGATTCTCTCACTACCTGCTGCAGATCCAGTTCATGACCGACATCATTCAGGAATCAGTCAGCTCAGTCAGTGATGACACTGCCGAGCAACTCCTGCTGAACTCCCATCCAGGATCCATTCTGTGCCTTTGCCACCCAGAGTGCTCCTTCCAAAAGCCACGACCAGGCTATTTCAGAGCCAAGAAAACTGCTGACAGTCTGTCATCCTTCTTGAACAATAAAATATTATTCACTCAAGGCCTTTACTGTGAAAGGGCAGTGGTCAGACATCTCATGTCACAGAAACGGACAAGCGACAAATTACACACCAACAACCACTCCTGGTGTTGTGCACTGAAGCTTCTGATATAAAGTTAGCTCCCAATGGCAATTACAGAATGCAAGACCAAATTTATTTTTATGCCTCTTGCATCGAGGTCCAGGGAGACATTTGCAAGGGACTTCAGCTGAGAACCATTTGACCATAAAACTATTTTAAGATCTAGTCCTGAAATTTAAGGTAACTTTTTCCATGAGAATAATAAAAGCCTCATATTTACATATCTGGCATAAATATTTACATTTTTATTTAGGTTTTATCACTTCATATTACAGATGTCATGGTGTTATATCTGGAAGCAAGTAGAACTAACAAAACAGCCAAAAGCTGAATTTGTAAAATCTATATTTACTAAATATTTACACTGAAAAATATTGAAAATTTACATTTCAAAAATATAGTTTTCCCCTTTGCTTTGTTCTGCTGCTATGTTTATGTTGAGTACATTGAAATGACAGCACGGCAAACCTGCCTTTAGAGCTCCAAGCCCTGAACACTTGACTATTCTATGTGTTGCCCTTGTGAGAATAATAGCAGGCTATTCAGTCTCTCACACCAGATCTGTCACTAAGCTGCTTTAGCTCCACATTGCTTGACACCCATAATAAAACATATTTGTACCCACCACAGCCTTACAAGATAGTTTAGTTTTTCCATATCTAACCAATCAGATTCCTTCATGTTTTAAAGAGCTTAATTAAATCACTGAATCTTTCATCTTTAAAACAATACAAGTTGGGTTTATGCAAACTGTTCTCACCACTTTAACTTTTAAGCTGCCAAATTCATGCTGCCACCTTGTCAAGTCCCATACATCCTTCCTGCTGTATACTGTCCAAAACAGAATTCAGTACTCGGAATGCGGTTTGATCAAGACTATATAGAACCAGTCCTGTCCAATGTATCTGCTTGAAATAATGGTCAACCTACCATAACCCTTTTTTTTTGCTTTTAGCACCTTGTTATAATTGGAATGAATGAAATCATTAAGGCTATCCCCACCCACCTTCAGAATATTGTCTAATCTTGTTCAGCCTCAGCTGACCTGCCACTTAAACTTAATTTGCTAGTGTCCCTTTACAACCTGCTCCCATTTGCTTTACTTATTACTAATTCTGTGTAAATCGCAAACTAGGATATATACTAATATTCTTTCATCTTAGTCATTAATAAATGGCATGAAAAAAACTGAGGTTCCAGAACAGATCTCTGGAGTAAACTACCCAAATTATTTTCCCATTCGTTATTGCCTTTCTCTGACTCCTCATTGCCAAGCCAAATCCAAAAATACAAAATTCACTGGAATTTTGAAGGATGAGAGGGGATCTTATAGAAACGTATAAAATTATAAAGGAACTGGACAAGCTAGATGCAGGAAAAATGTTCCCAATGTTGTGAGAGTCCAGAACCAGGGCCACAGTCTAAGAAAAAAGGGGAGGCCATTTAAAACTAAGATGAGAAAAAACTTTTTCAACCAGAGAGTTGTGAATTTATGGAATTCTCTGCCACAGCAGGCAGTGGAGGCCAATTCACTAGATGGAATTTAAAAGCGAGTTAGATAGAGCTCTACGGGCTAGCGGAATCAAGGGATATGGGGAGAAGGCAAGTACAGGTTACTGATTGTGGATGGTTAGCCACGATCACAATGAATGGCGGTGCTGGCTCAAAGGGCCAAATGGCCTCCTCCTGCACCTATTTTCTATGTCTATGTTTCTATGTTAAAAAAATCCTTTAATTCCATGCAGACACACTTTTGCCAATAATACTTGTGGAATATTACCAATTACCAACTACCACCTGGAAATCTATTTAGGTAAGTACCATCTGTGGATACATCTTTGCACTCACTGAAAGTAAATTCAAAATAATTATCTGTGCCAGATTGGTGTAACAGGGTTTGCTGGCTTTCTCTATTCAGCTCATATTATCCTAATGGCTCATTCACAATACGTTTACTGATAATGGCTTGACCACCACTGACACTAAAATTAAATCAATAGGTGACAGTTCAGTTCATTTACAGCCATAAAGTCACACAACATTGAAACAGCTTATTCGGCCCCAATTATCCATACCAATCAAGACGACCATTTATAGTAGTTTAAAGCCCATTTGCCTGCATTAGGCCCATATCCCTCAAAACCATTCCTATCCGTTTATGTGAGCAAATGTCTTTTTAAATGTTGTTATTATACTTGCCTCAACTTCTTTTTCTGACAGGTTGTTCCATATACATATCACTCTCTGTGTGAAAAAAATGCCCTTCTGGTCCCTTTTAAAACTTTCCCTTCTCACCTTAAACACTATACGTGTGTTTTTGATCCCCTTTCTCTGAAAATAAACTCTGCATTCACCACATCTATGCTCCTTATGGGTTTTTTCCACCTCTAGTCCCGGCCGGATTCTTGGTGATCTTCTCTGCACTCTTTCCAGCTTAAAGAAATATTTCCGATAGCAGGGTAACCAAAACAGTCCACAATATTCAAAGTATGGCCTCACCAATATCTTGTTGAGCTGCAACTTAAATGCCCAACTCCTGTACTCATTACCCCAACTGATGGAAGACCAGCATGCTTAATGCATACTTCACCACTGTCTTCCTGCAACACCACTTTTAGGGAACTATGTACTTCTAGGTCCCTCTGTTGTACAACAGTCCACTGGGCCCTACTGCTCACTGTGAAAGACCTACCTTGGTTTGACTTCCCAAAATGCAACAGCTTACACGAAGCTGACTTAAACACCATTTGCTATTCCTCAGCTCACTTATCTGGCTGATCCAAGATCCCACAGTAATTGTAGACAACCTTCTTAACTGTCTACCATACATCCTATTTAAGCATTACCTACAAACGTACCAATTTAATATGATAAGAAAATTACATAAATGCATATATGTGCATTCTCATCCAAATAGTTTAAATAACTGATGAACAACTTTGGGTCCCAACACCAATCCCTGTGGCAAACCACTACTCACAGGCCTTCCGTCTGAAAATTAACCTACTGCCATCACCCAGCCAATTATGCATCCATTTAGCTAGGTCTCTCTGGAACCCATGAGGTCCTATTAAAATGAGACAACTAGCCTCAAACCTACCTTTCCCACTACTTTGTACACGTAAACATGAACGGTTACATAACAGGAATGACAGAATGAAGACAACGTGCTCTGTTGTATTCTGTCATTCCTATTTGTAACACGAAGGGAAAAATATGATTCTAAAATAATTATATGAATTAATATTTAATTTGCACATAAAACTTTACAAAGTAGATTCTGTCTGTTGGATAATGTCGACTTTCACGGTACAGATGTGCATAAATATTCAATAAAGCTGTATAATTAATCAATACTGAGTTAACAGAAAAACATATTGGATGCAAGATTAAATTGTAAAAAATCAATCTGTGACTGTTACAGATTTAATGAAGGTGTTTTATTTGATTACACTGAATGATTGTTAATCAGTTAATGTTTTGGTGCCTGTCATCTGGTTTGTGACTTGTGTCCTACTGGTTTTATTTCTTATTTGGACAAAACATCTGTGGAAATTCATTTTATATTTTATTGATAGAATTCTGACTTAAACCAAAAAAAGACCACAATCCTGTTTTTTTTTTCTAAATCTAAATCAGTCTATCATTATGAGATCCAACAAAACAACAGGTCACCAAGCAGGCCTAAGAACTTCAATTCTAATTATAGGAGAATATGAACCATTTGGCACTGAACAAGTGTAAACACACTGGACCACATGGGGTGGGCTCACACTTATTTATCAGAGTAAACCCACAGAGAGGGTTTGGCATGTCAGCATCTTGCCCATTGGAGCAGAATGATGTCAACCTGGGTTGGTTATGAGCACATCTCAGCAGCTGGCAAAACAACAGGAGCAGATTGCTTGCCTCTCTTGTTGACAGGGGTATGGGAAGTAGAAGGAAAAGTCACAGGAGGCGATAAAATGTGGTTAAAAAATGAAAACTCATTATAAAGTAGAAAACAGCACAGTTAGCTTTTTTTTAATAAGCAAAACAACACATATTGCTTTAAAGCTTAAAATGTCTAGTCTCTTTTTGCTCTGGTTTATTTTCACCCACATGTTTAGACCGTAATGTTGTATCCTTATTGTTTTGATGTGGTTATGCTTTAGTCTTAATTGTTATCTGTATGTTTGTGTTGTCATTTGTAAGCGGAGCACCAAGGCACATTCCTTGTATATGCACAGACTTGGCCAATAAACTTATTCATTCATTCATTCATTGAGTGCCATGGTTATATGCATTTATGTCATTTTCTTATCATATTAAATGTTTTTAGAAAATAAGAATGTGGAGCGGAGGTCGCTCCGGAGCAGCAGCTAGACCAGCGAGGGAGTGGATTGGCTGAAGGAAGGCTTTCTCCTTTTGGTCGAGTAAAGTTCGGGAGCTTTAAAAAGAGCGCCAAATGTGCAATTACCTTGAAGGTCGCAATTACCTTGAAGGTCGCAGAGGAGCAGCAGCCAGACCAGCGAGGGAGAGGATTGGCTGAGGCATCCTAATTAGTTGAGTGGATAGTTGTCTTGATTAGATAAAATTAAGTGCAGGTGTAGCGGAGGGGCCTTGTTGAGGCACAGTGCCTTGGAGAGGTAATGTGTGAGTCTTTGTCTCAAGAGACATTGGCGAGGCGGCTACATTTATTCGGTTATAAATATTTAAACTTATTGACGTGATGGCAGGAATATTTCTGCAGTGCATTTGCTGCAGGATGTGGGAAGTCAGGGGCACTGCTGGTGTCACTGACCACTACACCTGCGGGAACTGTGTCCAGGTGCAGCTCCACAAGGACCGAGTTAGAGAACTGGAGCAGCATCTGGATGACTTGCTGTCCCATCTGGGAAGTACAATGACTTTGAATGTTATCAAATTTCCCGATTCACTCAGATCTAACATCATCATCTAGGACTTAAGGCCAGCCACATTGTACGTGTAAGTAAAGACACCAATATTAACGCCACACCTATGAATACAGAAGGCACATTTTCCAAAATTCAATAAAAAGGTTTTGACACTAAGTCTAGAATCATACCTTCAAGATTCCATCTCCACATCCAAATGCAGCCAAATTAACGTGTTGATTAAGGCAGCAACAATAGATACAAGAGTCCTGAACATTACTCTGGTGCATCACATTGCCAGTTTTTCCATTTATCAGCTGTTTTGAATGCAAAATAAGTGAATTAACACTATTATCTTGGCAAAGTTAAACATAAAATTACGTTATTAATTACACTCAAAATTATAAGAGGCATCAATAAAGTCGGAAAACAGAAGCCCCTAGCAAAATAAGAGCACTGCGACAGATTCTACAGACAGGTATTTAACGGGAAGCCTCCAACAGATTAGATTGCTGAAGTAAATAGTGACACAATACTAATTTTATATGACAGATTGTGATGGTAACATGACAGGAGAATGAAAAATAAAGATTGATGGACCTGACGGGCTTTAAAAGGATGGGAAAAATATCACACCATGCATCATGTGTTACAGACAGGTTTATTTACCATACTATTTTATATTCCCACTGACTGAAAGAATTCAAAAATGCTCATTTCGACTCGTATACAAGTTTTCTATCCTCAAGGCCCAAAAACTAGCTAATGTAAAATTCTTCTCCAATTTGTTGCAACATTGTGTTGAATATCCTTGATCTTCATACCTAGAGGTACCATAAATGATGCTGGGAATTAATATAGCCTCAGTAGCATGTTTCTGGCTTATGGACTCTTCTTTCCTCTAGAGCAGTGTCCTAGGTTCATAGACAACCTACTTTTACTACAGTTCTGTGGGTTCAGAGGTGCCTAATAAGTCATTTGCAGGATCTACAAACCCTATTGCAAGCAGGGTAGGTGGGGCTTGATTTGTTTGGGGGTAGAGGGCACTGGATTATTTATGTTACTTTTTGTTTTTGCACTCTGCCTCAGCGGGTCCCCAGTTTGAATTGATAATTCAGCCTGTTTGTAGGACAATTGGCTTTGGCAAGTTGTAAAATTGTCGCTACTGTGTGCAGATTAATGTATGGTGTGATCGCTGGTCAGCGCAGATTCGGTGGGCCGAAAGACATGTTTCTGCTCTGTATCTCTAAAACCTAAAGCAAGCATGTTGGATATTTTAAAGTATGCTTTGAAGGTCTTTAAAATTCCTTCCTAGAAAAGTTGAATGCAAGTTTTGCAGTCTGGTACGGATGCATTGAAACGAGGCCCGCCAACCAATGATTGTTGGGTATAATCAGAGCCTTGGTGCCAGGGAGGGTGGTCTGGTTTGTCTATTTGAGCAAAGGATTTGTGATGGTATACTTATGCACTGAAGTGCTGACTGTAAGCTGACCAGGTTTGCACAGCAAACAACAGAGCAGGGATCAACGTTGTCTGAATTTCAGCTCATTTCCTCAGATATCCAAGGAGCACTGTAAGCAGTACTAGATCTTCATCAATATCTACCCTCAGAGGTTGTTCCCCAGAAATGGGAAATAACCCATAATGACGAATGTCTTGATCATCTTTTTATGAGACCTTTATGATCCCTGCTTCCAGCCACCTCTTCCAGGGAAAATATTCCATTTACTCTGTCAGGCAAAGTAGGAATTTTGAATTTATCAAAGAGATCACTTCTCAGAGAACAAAGAATCCAAACCGCATCATCCAAATAATTAATGCAGTGAATCTTCAATGCACACCCTTCACCACAAATATACTCCAACTTCAGTGCAGAGACTTTGACACAGTGTTCCATATGTGGTCTTATGTGATCTATAATTCCAATGGAATCTTTTTATTCCTGCAATAAAAGCCTGCAGTCCATTTACCCTCCTGCATATATGCAATGCCTGTATGTCATCTATCAGTGATCCCTGCACAAGGATGACCAACACACTCTGAACACCAACACTATTCAACCTCTTACCCTTTGAAAAATACTCTGCATTTCTATTTATCCACCTTCTCATTCCATCAACCACGTCCGTGTCCATTCACTTTGCCTATCTATATTTCCCTTAAGTCTTACTGTATCCGCTTCACATTTAGCACTAACATCATTAGCAAATTTATGTACTATTTTACACCTTGCTTCCTCCCCCATCCAAAATGATATGGACCATCTGGAGCCCCAGCACCAATCTCTCTGGTATCCTATTAGTCACTGGCTTAAACATAAAACTGATCTATTTGGTCCTACTTTCAGTCCTCAATCCACGAACACTAACTTTGTACGTATTAAGTTTTCACCACTCTGGGATAACAAAACTCACCCCGATTATCTATAAATTTTGTCCCTCTGACCTTAGTGCTATTACCCCTAGTTTTTGACATTTCTATCCTGGTTTAATAATATCAAATGTGGCACCTTATTACTATCTCCATCCTGTACTCCGTCTCAACATTGTTTCCATCCAACGCATTATAGTGTCATCTGCAAACTTGTAGTTAGAGTAGAATTTAGCCACTCAACTGTGAGTGCATAGTAAGTTTAGCAAGGGGCTGAGAATGCAGTCACGTAGATGCAAGTTCAGAGGTCTTCTTAATGTCCAAACACATATCGGCTTTTTCTACCACATCTATCCCAACTCAAAAATCACAGATTTGTCATAAACAAAAGTCTCTTTCATAAATCCATGCTAACCTTTCACAATCAGATTACAGCCACCTCTTCGTTAGTAATAATGTCTGGCATTTTGCCTCCACCTGATGCCCAGGGTAACTTGTCCACAGTTCACCATTTTCTCTCTTCTTTCCTGTAAATATCCAGGTAAAGTTGCTCCCTTCTAACCTATGGGAACCATTTTAGGTCATATAGAATTTTGGAATGTAATAACCAATAAATTAATCCACCTCTTTCAAATCTTGAAATGCAGATTATTGAAATGTCCTGATCATTTAGTTTCTCCATTACATTCTTTTTTAACGCTAATTTCTTTCAGCACCTCGTTTACTCCTATCTGGTGTTCTCCATTACTGCTGTGTTTTTTTGTGAAAGGCAAAATGATTAATTTCACTACCATTTCCTTATTCCCTAATATAATTTTTCTTATTTCATCTTGTTACGGAGCCTCGTTGTCTTTTGGTAATCCTCTTCATATAAGCATAGAATCTATTACAATGTCTTTAGTTTCTCACTAAATTACTCTAATATTCTAGTTTTCCTTTCCTTCACAATTTTTGTTCCCATTTTGCTGAATGCCAAAAATGTTCTCAGAACCCTGGGGAATTTTTATAACATCATAAGCCTTTTCTGTTGATCTAATACAATCTTTCATCTTTATTTTAGTTTAGGGATACAGCATGGAAACTTGCCCTTCAGCCCAACGATTACTCGTACATTAGTTCCGCGTCATCCACTTTCACATCATACACACTAGGGACAATTGCAGAAGCCAAATAGCATGCAAACCTACACTTCATTGGAATGTGGGAGGAAACCGGAGCACCCGGAGAAAACCCACGCAGTCACAGGGAAAATGTACAAACTCCACACAGACAGCAGCCGTACTCAGGATTGAACCCGGGTCTCTGGCGCTGTGAGGTAGCAGCTCTTACAGCTGCACCACTGTGCTGCCTGCCCATTGATGAGGGAAGGGCAGTGGATCTTTGGCTACATGGACCTCAGTAAGGCATTTTATAAAGTTCCTCATGGTATGCTGATCAAGAAGACCAGATGCATGGGATTCAGAACTCGCTTCCTCTTCTTATGGGGTACCTCAAGATCAGGATCCTGCTTCATTCCAGTTTTTTTAGCTTTAAGGTGACTAATGAGGCCAGTGTAGGAACTGCAGACTCTTCCCACAGATCCACAGGACCGATGGAAGGATAGTTTATGAGGTGCTGAACTCCTATGCAATTACGCAAGGCTTCTGTGTGCTCTCCAAGCTAGAACTCAAGTATCTTAATACCACCCCAAATGCCGCATCTCCACTTTGAGAAGTCCTGGGTCAGGGATTCCAATAGTCAGTGGGGTTGCTGAGGTTTTTCCCAAGGAGGCTTCAAGCACACCCTTCAATGTCTTACTGTGTGTTCAATTGATAATCTCTTCCCGTTCCAGAGCTCAAAATACCTTAGACACATGGAACTGCCAATGCTGATTTACAAAAATAGATACAAAGTACTGGAGTGACTTAGCAGGTCAGCCAGCATCTCTGGAGAACATGGATAGATGATGTCTCAGGTCGGGAGCCTTCTTCAGACTGAATCTGATGCTGGGCAAGTGAACATGTCCTTCCCAATAAGATTGACCGGATATAATTTGGGCCTTCATGTTAGCCCGGGTGATGATAGACATGGGCTCATTTGTCTGCCAAGTAAATTTGAAGGATTTTGCAGAGGCAGCATTGGTGCTATTTTCCCTGTGCCTTGACCTGTTTTGCTGTAATTAATCCAAATCTCAAGAGCATAGAGAAGGGCATAGATCACAGCTGGTTTCAGATATTTGATATATGTATGTGTTTGATATAAATTTTATCACAGCATAATTTTTAAGTCAAATGTAAAGTTACATGACAAATATGAGCTGTCCAGATACAGTATCGATTTTATAGATTTGTAGCTTTGTGCATACGTCTAACATTCTGTACATCAGTCCTTAGAGCAAATCAAAATATGATCTGACCTTCACATTAACCTTGCTTATTTACACATCAGCTTTTCTTTCATGGCTTAAGTTTTTTCTGTTTTCCTAAAGTTTAAATGCCAACTAATTGAAGTGTACAGAGTGCAGAGAACAAAGCCACTGAAACACATGGAATTGGTTATTTTTGTTTGAAACTATGCTATGCTCGCTTTTCTTTTCAGCAAGTGGAAAACATCGCTCAATATGTAGAGTATCTGCTCAAATTTAATATAGTGCTTCCTTCCAATACGTGGTGCTACTGGAACACCAAAACATAACCTATCCATTAGAAAAAAAAGCTTACCTGTAAACATTTTTTATTATCAGATACGAGAACAACAATGTCACTCTGTTGGAAGATTGCATCCATGCACTGTACCAAAGAAACAGCAGAGGAACTGTGCACTTTATTGATCTCCCATAGCTGTCAAAACAAAATACAATATACAGTGCCCTCCATAATCATATCATATCATATATCATATATCATATATATACAGCGCGGAAACAGGCCTTTTCGGCCCACCAAGTCCGCGCCGCCCAGCGATCCCCGCACATTAACACTATCCTACACCCACTAGGGACAATTTTTTACATTTACCCAGTCAATTAACCTACATACCTGTACGTCTTTGGAGACAAAGTCTTTGGAGATAATGTTTGGGACAAAGACCCATCATTTATTTATTTGCCTCTGTACTCCACAATTTGCGATTTGTAATAGAAACAATCACATGTGGTTAAAGTGCACATTGTCAGATTTTAATAAAGGCCATTTTTATACATGTTGGTTTTACCATGTAGAAATTACAGCAGTGTTTGTACATAGTCCTTCCATTTCAGGGCACCATAATGTTTGGGAAACAGCAATGTCATGTAAATAATAGTAGTCATATTTAGTATTTTGTTGCATATCTTTTGCATGCAATGACTGCTTGAAGTCCGTGATTCATGGACATCACCAGTTGCTGGGTGTCTTTTCTGGTGATGCTCTGCCAGGCCTGTATTGCAGCCATCTTTAGCTTATGCTTGTTTGGGGGCTAGTCCCCTTCAGTTTTCTCTTCAGCATATAAAAGGCATGCTCAATTGGGTTCAGATCGGGTGATTGACTTGGCTACTCAAGATTTGACAATTTTTTAGCTTTGAAAAACTCCTTTGTTGCTTTAGCAGTATGTTTGGGATCATTGTCTTGCTGTAGAATGAACCGCCGGCCAATGAGTTTTGAGGCATTTGTTTGAACTTTAGCAGATAGGATGTGTCTATACACTTCAGAATTAATTATGCTACTACCATCAGCAGTTCTATCATCAATGAAGATAAGTGAGCCAGTACCGTCAGCAGCCATACATGCCCAGGCCATAACACCCCCACCACCGTGTTTCACAGATGAGGAGATATGCTTTGGATCTTGGGCAGTTCCTTCTCTCCTCCATACTTTGCTCTTGCCATCACTCTGATATAAGTTAATCTTCGTCTCATCTGTCCACAAGACCTTTTTCCAGAACTGTGGTTGCTCTTTTAAGTACTTCTTGGCAAACTGTAACCAGGCTGTCCTATTTTTGCAGCCAACCAGTGGTTTGTATCTAAAAGTGTAGCCTCTGGATTTCTGTTCATGAAGTCTTCTGCTGACAGTGGTCATTAACAAATCCACTCCTGACTCCTGAAGAGTGTTTCTGATCTGTCGGACAGGTGTTTGGGGATTTTTCTTTATTATAGAGAGAATTATTCTGTCATCAGCTGTGGAAGTCTTCCTTGGCCTGCCAGTCCCTTTGCGATTAGTAAGCTCACCAGTGCTCTTTCTTCTTAATGAGGTTCCATACAGTTGATTTTGGTAAGCCTAATGTTTGGCTGATGTCTCTAACAGTTTTATCCTTGTTTCTCAGTCTCATAATGACTTTCATTGGCACAGCCTTGGTCCTCATGATGATAAACAGCAATAAAAGTTTCCAAAGGTGATCGAAAGACTGGATGAAAGACTAGGTGCTGAGAGCTCTCTTATACCTGCATTAAGGAGGCAATTAAACACCACAGAGTAATTACAAACACCTGTGAAGCCATGTGTCCCAAACATTACGGTGCCCTGAAATGGGGGGACTATGTATAAACACAGCTGTAATCTCTACATGGTGAAACCAAAATGTATAAAAATACCCTTTAATCAAATCTGACAGTGCACTTTAACCACATGTGATATTTTCTATTACAAATCTCAAATTGTGGAGTACAGAGGCAAATAAATAAATGATGGGTCTTTGTCCCAAACATTATGGAGGGCACTGGAGGTGTCATAACCAGGAGATTTGTGCATTTTTCACTCCAATTGCCTATTATCCATACAATACAACCAATTCACCGAAACAAAATGATATTAAGTCTCACAACAAATCTCAAATGATATAAAAGTGATATTGCAAAGACTTAGCACCATCTCGCTGGTGTGTAATCTATTTCACATCAACAAAAGGTTTTTGTATTTTGTGTAATCTCAAAAGTTACAATGGCTCACCATGAAAAATATAGAAGGATGTATGCTGTTACGAGGAAATTAATGATGTACAAGAGTTCAAAACTGATGAATTTCTGTACTAAAAAAAACATCTGGAAACTAATTACAATGGTCATTTGAAGATTAGTGAACACTACCATTAATCAGCAAGTTTGAGCATTTTACTAACTTGGAAATATAAGAAGGAAGCTCATTCACTTAATTAAGTTGTTGCAAACTGTGTTCCCTCCCCACTCCTCCAATACTTTGAAATGTAAATATCTCATAATAAAATAATATCCATTAATGCTGATAATAAATTTAGTCCATCTATAACAAAGTACATGACTAGACCTGTCCACAATTTGTCAGAAGAGGAAAAAAAGTAGTCTTGACGTTGAATAGAATTTACTCAGTAACGAACGCCATTCAACGAGTTAACTTTTCTCAAAAAGTTAAACCAAGGTAGAGGAAATATAATGAAGTTGTCATCAGAATACAATCTTTCACAAAAAAAGCAGCAGCATCTATTATCACTGGAAATCTGCTGCATTGCAGATCCCCTTTCAGAAAAGATGAAGCGTTCATGCTTACAAGACTGAAAATGTAATAAGAATGCTGTCTCTTTTATCTTATAGTCAATATATTCAAAAGTCGAATGAGACAGTGTACATCTATGCAACTGAATAGTTTGCATAACCCTCCTTTTAAATTGATGTGTTAATTTAAATGAAGACAGTCAAAAATACCTTACATCATTGTCTTTGAAAGTCATGTGGAAATGAAGAGGGCAAGCACAATTTTTTTTTCTCTCTTCTGAAATACTGTGGACAGGTCTAGTCATAGACTTGAGATACAGGGGAGAAGGATTACCAGACAGATTTCTAAAGTGGAAACACAAGAGATTGCAGATGCTGCAAGTTTGAGCAAAAAAGCAAATTACTGGAGGAATTCAACAGACGAGGCAGCATCTGTGAAGGGGAATGGATAGACGATGTTTTGGCTCAGGACCCTTCATGCTCAGAGAGCAGGTTAGTCTAATGTGAAAGTAAACAGATTTGGACAATACTGTCTCAAGTTTGGAAGAATGCAAGGTGATCCCATTGAAATATACAAAATTCTTATAGGGGTCATCAGGGTAGATGTTGAGCTGATGTTTCTTCTGAAACATGGATCACTGAAGGGGAAAAAAAGAGGTCAGCCATTCTTAGCAACAGAGGAGAAACCTCTTCACTCATGGGGAACTGAATCGTTGAAATCCTCTACCTTAGAGAGTTGTGGCGATTCACCAGTTGTGTATATTCATCAGACCCTGATAGGTTTTTAGGTTATCGAGGGATCAAGGGTCAGTGTCAGAAAATAATGCTAAGGCAAGCTCATTCATCTTATTGCATGGGAGAGCAGGCACAATGAGGAATGAAAACTTCAACAATATTTGGCTAGAGGCAGGTGTAAAGAATGTATTTCTATTCCTGTGATATACAGGATTGATTGGAATCAATTGAATTGGACAGAGGGGCTGCAAACTCAACTTATTTAGTATGAGACAATGAGAGGGAAAGGACAACGATACATGGAGTAGGAGGGGAAGCTATTAATCTGAAAGGAGCAATTGATAGCGAATAGTCAATGTTCCATAGAAACAAAGTTTGAACTGCAAATTAATGGCAAAATCTAATACAATAATAAATAACATTTTAAAGTCATATCATATCCACAGATTTGATGCAACTGCAAAAATTGCATATCATTTACAAGTGATTGTAGTTTCGACTGATTAATATTGGACATTTTTCTTGTGGTTTCCCAATGCTAGTAAACGCTACATGGAGATCACTGTTTTCCTTAAAAAGAAAAAGAAAAATGTTTTGCCTCAAACTCACTAGGAGGGGCGGATTGTAAGTTGTACCATTTGATATGAATCTCTTTCCAAAATCTTTAAACCAGTGACAAATATAGCGGATTCTCTCATACATACCAGATAATAGATTAAACCACAGATTGATTTACTGCTCATCACTGGAAAACTGGAGCATTACATTAAAGGCAAGTGAAGCAAATAGTAATCAATCTGAGGGGATGTAGAGCAAGTGCCATTTGAAACATTTAAAAAATGTTAAAATATAGAGATATAGAACTCTTCGTTCTGTAATCTTGTTTCTGCAGTAACTGACATTATACAAAACAACTCTGTGTAGTTCTCACAGTGTCCTTTCATCCACAGAATAATTTCAGGAAACCATACATACCCTAACGGTTTGGTCATCTGAAGAAGACAATAATTTTGAACCTTCAGGCGAAAATTGAACACAATGAACCCAGCTTAGATGTCCACTGCAGTCAGCCACTCTCTTGTGCAATTCCATATCCCACAACTAGGAGAAATTGAACAAAAATCCAACTAAATTAATTGGTTGAATATTTTCATATCCCAAGTACATTAAATAGTAAGTTGTTGACAATGATCTGAATCTAAAAGTGGGATGTTGATGGGCTTCATTAAATCAGCTAAAGGATTGCAATTGGAATTCAGTTTTAAATTTCACTATAACACAGATCTCTCATCCCGATATCGGGATGCAAAGGGGAAGCAAGAGCAGACATTTCACACAGCAGTTGCCTTTTAGGGAGTGCAGGTACATGCCCCATGATCCCTCGGACAAACATGGCCTCTCCCTCGCTGTAATTGGCGACCTTTTCCCCCTCTTACTTACACATTAGTATCCCATCCCCAGCTCGCCAATCCCCTCCTGAGAGAATTGTTTCTAAGTATCCCCAGCCTTATGCTGCTGCTGGCTTTCCAGCAGGCAACTGACTGTTTGGTAGATGGAGGATGAGATCATGCCATTAACTTCAGGAGGGAATTTTGATGTTTGGCATTGATTACAGGACTGCTTTATGTGTGTACGTGTGAGTATGTGTATATCTACACACTGAACCTTTTTTCTCTCTCGTTTATCATATTGTTTACAGTGTACTATGTTTACATATTCTGTTGTGCTGCAGCAAGTAGGAATTTCATTGTTTTATCAGGGACACATGACAATAAAACACTCTTGACTCATTCCCCCTCCTCCACCTCTATCCTCTCCTTAAATGCTCAGTTTATTAGATTGAGAAATGCTGCTGACATCATATACATGTATTTACAGAAAATATTTTGATAGTTCGGTATGTGCTCTCATGAGAAATCATGGGATACAAGATAACAAACAGGTTCACTGCAAAAGTAGGTTAGGCAAAGGAATCGGAGTGCAGATCTAAACTAATAAATTATATAGACTGGAAAGCACATAAAAGAGGGGAACATCACGAGCCTTAATGAGGGAAAGTACAATGTAATTCAGAAGTATCTGGATATTTTAGGTATCATGATGACTAGAGGCAGATGATTTAAAGTAGAAAAGTAGGAAATTACTGAGCAGTGTGCAACAAAATAAAAGGAAGCATCGAATCATTACAGACAAAGAAAACTGGAGAGTTAATGTACAAATGTACTAAGCTATAAGCATGCTACTTACAATGTGGTAATGATGATGAGATACTGGGTTTTATTACAAAGGAATAATGGATCACGTGATGATCAGATGCAGTCAAAAAGATCTAAAAGTGGGATGTTCATTAACTTAATTAAATCAGCTACAGGATTGCAATTGGGATTCTGTTTTAAATTTAGCTGTAACACAGCTTGATCTTCCACTGTGTTGGGGACAGAGGGGCCACAATTGCCGGAGGGCTTCCTTGAGGGATGATGAAGTGTGCGCCTGCTATTCGTAATGATCTTATCATTTTAATATTTATTTACTTAGTTCATTGTGTTTAGTTTCGGTCATCCTCCAGCCATGAAGCTGGAGAAAAAAATGCAGAGATTTACGAGGATATTGCCAGGACTTGAGGGCCTGATCTAGAGGGGGTGATTGGACATACCAGGACTTAGTTGTTGGCGCGCAGGAGGCTGAGGGATGCTCTTATTGAGGTGTGTTAAATCATGAGGGGTAGGGTGAATGCATGGTCTTTTACCCAGGGCAGGAAAATCAAGATCGAGTGAGCACAGGTTTAAGTTGAGAGGGGAAAGATTTCATAGGAATCTAACCTCAGGAGCAACGTTTTCACACAGAGTGTTGGGATATGAAACAAGCTGCCAGAGATAGTAATTGAGGCAGGCACAATAATATTAAAAAAACATTTGGACAGGTAAATGAATAGCAAAGGTTTTGAGGGATATGATCCAAACACAAGCAAATGGGACTAGCTTCGATGGTGACATCTTGGTCAACATGGATGAGGAGCCAAAACGCCTGTTTCCATGTTGTATGATTCTATAACTATTATTTTTCTCGATACACATAATTTTTCTCTGATTCTATAAAAACACGCTTGGTGCAGAGGTCCTGCAGAGCTCCAGTGACTTAGTTTAATACCGACTTTCGATAGCTTCGATGTTGGATGCATGGAATTTCCATTCTCCCTATGACCCTGCTGGTATCACCTGTGTGCTGCCGTTTCCCCTCTCATCACATGGACATACTGGTTGGTACATTAATTGGTTGCTGTAAATTATCTCTACTGTTGGTGAACGATATAGGACTCAAGGGGTTTTGACAGACATGTGAGAGAGAAGAGGTGGGAAATAGGTGGGGGAATGGGATTGATCCAAAAATCAGCATAGTGTAGGGACATACGGATTGGCCAGGTAGTCTAGAATCCTCGGATTGGTTTACGGATCACGTGGTGCGGGAGCGCGAGGTATTTGAGTGTCTGGCGCCAAACTCGGGTTAGAGATTAGATTAGCGAGCGAAGTTAGTGTGTGTCCAAAAGTAAGTGCGTTGCGTTTGTCACGGGTTTTATCGACAATAAAGTCTTTGGATAATATCGCTCGTTTGGACTCAGTACATTGGTGACCTCGAACGTAGGAATTGAAGCAGCAGCATGTCGCAGGCGGGAGCGAGCGCGGGCGAGATTCATCCACCGCCGTTCTGGGCCCATCAGCCGCACCTGTGGTTTGTGCTGTCCTAGCGGACTTCCCGCAGCTCCTCGTTCAGCGGTTCGATGCACCTTCCGAGAAGCATGGGGTCGTGCATTTCATTCCGACCGAGGGGCCGCCGGTTTTTGCCCGGGCACGGCGCCTCCTACCCGACAAGCTGGCCATGGCTCGAGAGGAGTTCCTGAACTTGGAGAGGCTGGGAATTGTGCGGCCTTCGAGTAGTCCGTGGGCCTCCCCCTCGCATATGGTTTCCAAAGCATCTGGGGGGTGGAGACCATTTGGGGATTTCTGACGACTTAACGCGGCAACACGGCCGGACCGCTACCCGATTCCGCACATACAGGACTTCTCAGCCAGCCTGGAGGGGGCTACAATTTTTTCTAAGATCGATTTGGTGCGGGGATATCATCAGATCCCGGTCCACCCGCCGGACATCCCAAAGACGGCTACCATTACTCCGTTCGGGTTGTTTGAGTGGTTGCGCATGCCTTTCGGCCTTAAAAACGCAGCTCAGGCATTCGAGCGTCTGATGGACCGTGTGGGTCGAGGTTTGCCGTTCGTGTTTATTTACCTCGATGACATTTTGATTGCCAGCCGTTCGGTCCAGGAGCACTTAGTCCACCTCCGCACTGTATTCCAGAGGCTGCAAGACCACGGCCTGATTCTCCATCCGTCCAAATGCCAATTCGGCCTGTCGGCGGTAGATCTTTTGGGTCACCGGGTTACACCGGCCGGTGCCACTCCTTTGCCAGCTAAGGTGGACGCGGTCCGCTCTTTTCCACGCCCTACGACCATCAAGGGTTTACAGGAATTCGTGGGCATTTATCACCGGTTCGTGCCTGCAGCAGCTCGGGTCATGCGCCCCCTTTTTCAATGCCTCGTGGGTAACCCCGCTGAGTTGGTATGGTCCGCAGCTGCAGAGACGGCTTTTGTCGCGGTCAAACAGGCCCTCGCCAACGCCACCATGCTGGTGCACCCGCGCTCCTCCGCCCCCACGGCTCTGACGGTGGACGCCTCAGACGTGGCGGTGGGTGGGGTTTTGGAGCAGCAGGTCGAAGGTCGCTGGCAGCCCCTGGCGTTTTTCAGCCGGCAGCTCTCGCGAGCCGAGCTCAAATATAGTGCGTTTGATAGGGAGCTCCTGGCCCTCTATTTAGCAGTCCGCCACTTCCGTTATTTTTTGGAAGGCCGCTCTTTTGTGGCCTACACGGATCACAAACCTCTGACATTCGCTTTTGCTAAGGTTTCTGATCCGTGGTCGGCTCGCCAGCAGCGGCACCTCACCCTGATTTCGGAGTTTACCACCGATGTCCGTCATATTGCGGGTAGGCTTAATGCTGTTGCTGATGCCCTGTCCCGGCCGGCCATTCCCTCCGTAGCCGTGGTAGGCGGACAGGTGGATTTCCAGGAGCTAGCGGAGGCTCAGCGCCTGGAAGGAACTGCCGCGGTGTACGCCTCCACAGCCTCGGGACTGCGTTTGGAACAGGTGGCATGTGGCCCCACAGGTACCAAGTTGTGGTGTGACGTTTTCCTTCCACGCCCTTGCCCGGTGGTGCCTGCCGCCCTGCGGCATAAGGTTTTTGAGGCCATTCATGGCCTGGCACATCCGTCCATCAGGGCGACTTCAGCAATGGTGGCCGCCCGGTTTGTCTGGCACGGCCTGCGGAAGCAGGTGGCAGCCTGGGCACGTGCCTGCATTCCGTGCCAGACCTCCAAAGTTCATCGCCATGTCCAGCCCCCATACCAGAGATTCGAGGTTCCCCCCGTCCGTTTTTTCCACATCCATGTGGATTCGGTGGGTCCATTGCCCTATTCCAGGGGTTATACTCATCTGCTGACGGTGGTTGATCGGTTTACACGTTGGCCGGAGGCGCTCCTGTGGTCGGACACCTCGGCGGCCTCCTGTGCACGGGCCCTGGCGTTGCATTGGGTGGCCCGTTTCGGCGTCCCGGCTATCATCACCACGGATCGGGGGGCCCAGTTCACCTCGTCCCTCTGGGCCGCGTTGACACAGCTGTATGGGTCTCGCTTACAGCAGACCACCGCCTATCATCCCCAGGCCAACGGGATGGTTGAGCACTTCCATCGGCAGCTGAAGGCGTCCCTCTGTGCTCGCCTGACCGGCCACGATTGGGCTGACCAGCTGCCTTGTGTCCTCCTTGGCATTCGTACGGCACCAAAGGCTGAGCTAGGCACATCCTCAGCCGAGCTCGTCTACGGTTCGCCCCTGCGGGTGCCGGGTGACATTCTCCCTTCCGCTCCCGCCTTGCCGCCGTCCGTCACGTCGGTTTTGGGTTCCCTCCGGGCGCGGGTGGGTTCTCTGGCTCCAGTCCCGACCTCCAGGCACGGAAGTCCACGTCCCGTCGGACTTGCGGGACTGCGATTACGTGTTCCTTCGGAAAGATTCCCACCGCCCCCCTCTTCGGCCGGTTTACCAGGGCCCGTTCCAGGTGCTTAAAAGAGGGGCTGTCACCTTCACCTTGCAGGTGGGAAATCGCCAGGAGCTTGTTTCGGTATCCCGGCTCAAGCCGGCCCATTTGGACCAGGACCTCCCCATGTCGGTGGCTCAGCCTCCGCGCCGGGGCCGGCCTGTGGCTGCCCCACTGGTCCCGCCAGCGGCGCCCTGTTTGCCACCTCTCGGCCCCCCGCCGCCTATGGTTGGGCCGGGGCCGCCGTTGCCGATCAAGCGCTCTCCGTCACCTACACCCTCCGCTCCCGTGGCCCCTCCATCGCCTCTGGCGGCGGCGCCCTCCCCGCCTCCTGTCACGTTGGCGGTGTCGGTTTCCCCCCGTACGCGTTCCGGGAGGGAGGTCCGGGCGCCCGTGAGGTATGGTCTCGAGGGTTCTGGGTCATGTAGGGACATACGGATTGGCCAGGTAGTCTAGAACCCTCGGATTGGTTTACGGATCACGTGGTGCGGGAGCGCGAGGTATTTGAGTGTCTGGCGCCAAACTCGGGTTAGAGATTAGATTAGCGAGCGAAGTTAGTGTGTGTCCAAAAGTAAGTGCGTTGCGTTTGTCACGGGTTTTATCGACAATAAGGTCTTTGGATAATATCGCTCGTTTGGACTCACTACAATTGATTCCATGGTCCATTTGGCCTTCTATGCCAGTATAAAATATGAAACACATGTTGTTGTTGGGCAGGGAGTTTCAAGAGTTAAACCCAGCAATAATTCAGGAAAAGCAATATATTTTTGAGCAGGCAGTGTGACACTGAGGGTAATCTGCAGGTAATGCCCCTGGTATTGTGTGTAGTTCTAATCATCTAGTCAAGACGAATAGTATTGCCGCTCTAAAACAAGTGAAAGCCAATATAAAAGGCAATTCAAGGCAATAGAAATTTATATTGCAAGGAAATAGAAAGGACACAATGGGCCTGTCTTTAGAAATGGGAATCTGAGGTTACTTTCAAATTTACAATGGGTATTGTTAAAACTCTTTCGTGTATGTTGTGAAATAATTATGACTGAAATTGCAGAGGACTGAGCTAAAGTAAAATTAAGTTGCAGAAAATAAAATGATTTTCACCCTAAGAACTGGACCACAATGAGAAAGTGGATCAGTCAGGTTGATTCAGTAGGAAAATAAGAGATTTGCTGATGGAAATAATATTTTTCATGATATAGTGCTAGTTAGAATGATAGCAATAGATAGATAAAAAAGACAAGTTATAGAATTCTGCTCAATGATATCTAAAATGCCCCTTCCCAAGTTTGCAGCCCTTTCTTTCTGGTGCTGAGTCCATCTCTCTCCTCAATATGTGTCCAAGCCTTTCACTGCCTCTGACCTGCAACACCCTTCTGAACATTCATCCTATGGTCAACTCATGGTGGTGTTTAGTTCTTCAAGTTTTCAACCACCCAACTTAGTTTGGTGTCACTTTCTTCTATAAAAGCCGTGCGTGGATGCATGTTCCTCAGGGCCATCCACTTACCTCTACAGAATTGTGAGACAAAGCCACTGCCAGTAATGGTCTGGTAGGAGAAATATCACAAGACTGAATAGTGCTGTAGCGACTAATCGCTAATTCAGTTATCATGTCCCCAGTTGATACATCATAAATCTGAAAAATAAAATAAAATATTCTGGGAGCAACTTAGGGAAAATGTGTTAATATTAAAAGTAAAAATATATCATCATTTAGAAGGCAAGAGAGAAACCAAAATTCCACCACTCCAAAAATTCTTCAAACACATACATTGTGAGAAAGGGAAAGTAACAAAGCCAAGAAAATGGTACTTTAAATAAGGAGAGCACTCGTCAAAAAATATATTTCTAGTGCAGGACCAATTTCCCTTCAGTAGTTTTTCTTAAAAGAATGTGCAACAACCATGTCCAAATTTATGATTCTCCACAAAATGTTTTCAATCCCAGTTTAAAAATCTAATCTCACTGATTCACACACATATTTACTTGGAAACCAAAGTACAAAATATTATTGAAATAAATAGGTTAACAGTAATCAACCTTGAAACTGTGATCAACTGATGCTTCATCATACTCTCTGTGCATTGTCTACAATGATATGCACAGCCTCAATGCCAAGGGACTAGTTCTAGGTCTAGTTCTTTTATTTGAAAGCATGTTGCCTTTGTTTACCTTAATAATTCATTGGCTTAATTTAGATTGTCAAGCTCCTTTAGGCAGGTGTTTCAATGATTTTGATATTTAAGATGAATAAGTGCAGACTTGAAGCAAAGTATTTTGTTTGAATTTTTCTCACCATTAGAACCAAGGAAATGGGAGAAAGTAAATTTTGTGATAGGAAAAACTGGTTGGTTCAAATGAATTTCTGTGATTTTAGCTTACCATCAAAGGTCAGTATTTTAACATAGGAAAAATACATCATAAACACATTAGAAATTAATTATTAATCAGTTGCATTTTGCTTTTGAAATGAAATTAGGTGTGTTGCTTTACAAAAGGAGCAAATAATTTAAATGATGAGGGAAGAGCTGTTTAATTTCCAAGCCTTGATAGGTCTGTGTTCAATTCCATTGAATTTTGAATCTACCCAGAAGTTCCTTTGATTACTAATGACTTTTTTTCTATGCATCTTATATAACCCCATTTCTGCTGATAACATATTTCACGTACACAATTTTATATCATAACCCTTACTTTTTATATTGTGCAACCAATCAGCTGTTGAACACGCCGTATTTGCTTATTTATCAAGAAAGGTCTTTCGGCTCATGTTTGCTTGCCACAGATGATGGAATGAAACTGGGACTAAGTCTACTGGACTGGTGGAGAGTACATGAATTTATAGGGAACCCCAGGGGAAAGTGCAGCTCAAAAGAATTTGTGTCAATGGGAACACAAGGCCAAGAGAAGAAAATGAGTTTTGTGGAAATGAAGAAAAAAATGATAGTAAGCAGCAATAGTTCATGAAACCATTCTACTGTATTGAAAGGAAAGGATTTCATGTATGTTCAACATGTAGATGAGGGTGCCAAAGGAAATCAACTTAAAAAACATTACAATGCTAAACATTCTGCTTTTAATGAATTAATTGGACAACAATTCAAACAAAAGTCCGAAATATAAAACAGGAGTTATCTGTCCAGTAATTATGTTCCAGAAAGTCCAGAAACCAGAAATTGTGATGGAGGTAGGCAATGAGATTAATAATCAAAGCAGTAAATGCCAATGAAGATTATGAGGATGATTGTTTGTTATTAGCACAGAAATGTATTCCACTATAGTTCTGAACTTCCTAAAAAATAATAATTTTGAACTGTATAACTTAGTCATGCATGCCAGGTCTGAGAAGTCACATTTAATGACAACTGAAAGGAAAGAGGAAAAAGTTAATGTGCCGCCTGGTGTCATTTCAAACTTTTACTCAGCTAAGTAGGCAGGGCTTTTGTGTGGTGTGATAGATGTCTTTCAGGTTGATGATGAACTTGTGGTACTGGCATAATTCCATGGAAAAACATTATGCATGGAGTTATTTATCAACCCTGGAGATAAAGTTTAGTCTTTGTGATGGTAATGGATAATTGATGACATTTCAACAGATGGTCCACCAATAATGACACGGGAGCATAACACAATAATCATAGGTAGCAAGCAGCATCTGAAACTAAACAAAAAATGCTGGAAGGTCTCAGCAGGTAAGCAGCATCTGTGGAAAGAGAAAACTAGTTAATGTTTCAGGTTGAAAATCCTACATCAGTACTGAGAGCGGTATCTGGATGATTGAGGAATACCTTTCCTTGTTTCAATGCATTATGTAGCACCAAGACCTGTGTGTGACACATGATGGATGCTGTTGTCTCCTTGGTCAACTACATAACGTCTCTTAGACTCAGCTATTGTCAATGTAAAGTGCCTTCATGAGAAATGATTGTTGAGAGTGGTTATGCCTTTAGCACGCAGAAGGTGGGTGGCTCAGCTAGATATTGAGAAGGTTTGGAGCAATGCTGTTGGAATTCAATGTTTTCATTTGAAAAGAAATAATTTATGCATGGAGTCGCAATCTAAATCAGATCTTTCTGGTCTAATCTGAAACTGTTCTTAAAGCACTTGCTACGAGGTGATTTCTCTCAGTTATATATTTGACAAGTTATTATTTTGTGCACAATAGCATCTCACAGAAAACTTTGATATTCAATATCAATATTCTACATTCAGACAGAGAAATTGAAGTTATTTGATGTTCCATTTTCAGCCATCTCAGAGATAATAAAACTGGTCATTCTCATTGAAAATATCAACCAGCAATGATTCAGCAAATCCCAACAAAACCTATGCTATTTCTGCAATTGCCTGGATTTTATTATTTTCAAAAAACATTTCAAATAGTGCAAAGCATAAAGTCAAGTGTGTTCACACGCAAGTTACTGTTCTTTCTGTTGAGACTCAACAAATCAATGCAGTGCAATCATATTACAGATCCAAAGTC
The DNA here is from genome assembly GCF_053455715.1 of Rhinoraja longicauda. Taxonomy (NCBI): domain Eukaryota; kingdom Metazoa; phylum Chordata; class Chondrichthyes; order Rajiformes; family Arhynchobatidae; genus Rhinoraja; species Rhinoraja longicauda. Next base: position 23,402,239 of record NC_135975.1, read on the forward strand.
TGAGCGATATGTCCATTAAAATGGAAAATAAAACCTGATATTCCCAGGAAGGTCTCTAAGATGCAGTGCAACGCCTTATATTAATCCTTCGATGTAATCAACTGATTGTGTACTGCTTTCATTTAATTTGTAAAGTAATGAATATTTAAAAGTCTCAGATTCTCTATCAAAAACACACCTTGTCACCGAGACTCCAAGATTGATAAAGGATGTAAAAAAACTATTTCATGCAAATTAATATATCAAACATCCAACAGTGCCATTCATAATGCCCATCACTTTAAGCATCCAAACTGTTATTAGCTGTTTGTTGTTTGGTAGAAATCTTAACATACTTTTCAACGTACTATGTCTAGGAAGGAACTGCAGATGCTGGACTGAAGATAGACACAAAATGCTGGAGTAACTCAGGCAGCATCTCTGGATAGAAGGATCATGTCCTCATGTGCATGATCAAAAATATCAGATTCTGGTTACACATATATATATATTTTTTATGGTTTGTAAATGGCCCTCAATAGTGATTCAAAATTTCTGGTTCTCCTCCAAAAACATTGTGGATCCCTCATGCAATTGCTCAGTAGTTGTGACAACAAATACGCAATTTAAAGCGTATTGTGTATTATAATGTTAAACCAGCGTACAGACGTTAATCAATAAACTAAGGAACAAATTTTAGGTTGTATATGTTTCTCTCCTCTTAAAGAAACAATGGATTAAAATGGAAGCTGTTCATATAAATGTTTAGAGAGAATTGGGCCAATTGAGTACAAGTATACATTTATGTACAAAACAATGACTCCAAAATCTGGAATTTAAAAAAACCATTTTAGGTATAGTCCAGCTAAACACTATCACCCTTAAAGAAGATGGATTCTCTAATTAGCTAATTACTTTGTGAATTATAGATTGCCTACTTCCAACTGTAATTACAATTTAACCAATTCAGTGATTGATATCTTCTATATTCTAATACTCTCGTCTGTTCGCTTGTTCCTGAACTACTGCCAAAACAGTCACGATGGCGCAACAAATTTAGGCCCACCTTACTCACCGTCATCCCGTGGTCCTATGGAAGAAGTTTCATTGAAGTCGGTGTTATATTTTTTAAGTTATTCACATTTTAAAGTTTTAAAAACCGCTCTTGCGCAGTTGGGGCTCCATTGATCTGGTACTTACGTAAGATGGTCGCCGCATCCGCGCGTGCGCAGAACAAACGCGTCCGCGCCTGCGCAGTTGGGGCCCGTTGAGCAGGGCTGCCGGCTCCTTAGCGGCGGGAGAGCCAGGCCTGGTGCCGGAGGAAGCAGCAGGAGACTGGGCCTGGGCGCGACCAGGTAACCGCGAGCCTGAGGTGCGCCAAGGAGAAAGGTGGCAGCAGCCGCAGCGGTGAGGCCAGGCGTTGGTGGAGGCCGTGGACTGGGCCAGGCACTGGGCCTGCCCTCGACTCCCCATCCCCCCATCTCTCCCCAGCCGGATCAACGCCTTCGGCACGCCACCCAGAGTACAGCGGCTCAGCAACAGTGGGAGAGCCACCGCCGTCTACCACTGAACATCCCCACATGTGGACGGGACAGGACTCTTCTCCCCCCACCCACTCCACCAATGGTGGCTGCCCGGGCCGGGAGGCTGGTTGCTATGGCAACCACGGGTTGGTCCCGGGAGGGAGGGAAGGAGGGAGTGAGGGAGGGGAGTGGAAGAGGGGAGGGAAAGGGAGGAGGGCGGAGGGGAGGGGAAGGCGGAGGGGAAGGGGAGGGAGGAGGAGGAGAGTGGGGAGGAGGGGAGGGGTTAGGAGGGGAGAAGGGTAGGAGGGGGAGGGAGGGGTGAGGGAGGGGGGGAGAAGGAGAGGCGAGGGGGGAGTGGGGAGGAGAGGGGAGTGGTGTAGGAGAGTATGCTGCACTAATGCAGGAGAGGCAACACTAGGGGGGAGGGGGCAAGAGGGGGGGAGGGGGCAAGAGGGAGGGAGGGGGGAGGGGGAGGGGGTGGGGGGGGGTGGGGAGGGAGGGAGGTGAGGGGGAGTGGGAATGAGAGGAGGGGGAGGGGACGAGGGGAAGGGGAGGGGGCGAGAGGAAGGGGAGGGGGCGAGAGGAGGGGGAGGGGGCGAGGGGAGAGGGAAGGTCCACTTGGTCTAGTTTACCATTGAAATTGTTTAATAAGCTCAATAAGGGACTTGCATATGAGGAAAGACTGGATAGACTGGGCTTGTACTCGCTGGAATTTAGAAGACTGAGGGGGAATCTTATAGAAACATATAAAATTCTTAAGGGGTTGGAGAGGTTAGATGCGGGAAGATTGTTCCCGATGTTGGGGGAGTCCAGAACCAGGGGTCACAGCTTAAGGATAAGGGGGAAGTCTTTTAGGACCGAGATGAGAAAACATTTCTTCACACAGAGAGTGGTGAGTCTGTGGAATTCTCTGCCACAGAAGGTAGTTGAGGCCAGTTCATTGGTTATATTTAAGAGGGAGTTAGACGTGGCCCTTTTTGCTAAAGGGATCAGGGGGTATGGAGAGAAGGCAGGTACAGGCTACTGAGCTGGATGATCAGCCATGATCATATTGAATGGCGGTGCAGGCTCGAAGGGCCGAATGGCCTACTCCTGCACCTATTTTCTATGTTTCTATGTTTCTAACCTTCTATTAGACACTGTTTCTCTGTGTTAAACTCAAAACTACTTTTAAACAATTGCCTTATTACTAATCATTGTACGTCAAATGGCATGATGACATGAAACTAAGTTGTTTTGTTTGCTGCAAGAGATTTTTTTAAATCGTGACAGCTTTCCCTCATCTCCTATTTGGAGCTTACTGGTGTACAAAAGGAAGCAAAATGATACATCCCAAAATTAGGATAACATGAAAATAAAATAATATTTTTAAATGGTTACGTTCATTTTAGGAGCTCCACCCTCTCCCAATTTAAGATTGACATCAAAATGTAGATCAGGTTTACGTGAACCTGGCTCCATTCTCAGTCCTTACTGTGTCTATACTGGAGAGAAGCAGAGCTGTGCAAACTGCACACGGGAGATAACAAGCATGGGTGGTCTGTAGTGAAGGAAATGACAAAGCAAGTGATAGCTTTCTACAAGACAGGGTCACAGAATTAGTCATGGTGTTGTACAGTACAGAAATGAGTCTTCCCACCAACCACGCCCCTGCCAACCACTTTGCCCATCTGCGCTAATCTCATTTGCCCGTAGGTTTGTATTCCTCTACTATTTAACTGTCTGTCTAAATGTCTCTTAAATGTAGTAATTGTATCTGACTTCATCACCTCCTCTGGCAGTGAGTTCTAGGCATCAATCACTCTGTTTCAAACAACGTACTTGTCAAATCCCCTATAAAACTCCTTCCTCTCAACTATGTCCTCGTGTTTTTATACCACAGACATGGGAAAAGAATTCTGAGTGTCCACCCTATCTATTCTGAGTATCCACCCTCTCAACATTTCATCTCGCTCTATCTAGTCACCCCTCAGCCTGCTTTCTTCCAGAATAAACAAGTCCAGCCTATCTAATTTCTGTTCATCATCGAAGTCCTCCAATCCAGGACAATTTTTGGTGAATCTCCTCTGCACTCTCTTCAGCACAACTACATCCTTCCTATGATACACACAAAGTGCTGGAGTAACTCAGCGGGACAGGCAACATCACTGGAAAAAAAGGAATATGTAACGTTTCGGGTCGGAACCCTTCATCAGCCTATTCATCCTTCCTGTAGTGCGGTGACCAGAACAGCACATAAGCGTGATCTACAAGTGGAAACTACAGCTTGTAGATCACGCTTATGATTCATCAATGGATGAAATGCTGGAATCCATTCTTAAGGAGGTAACAGCAACATAGTTAGAAAAACATTAGGCAATCCAGTAGTCAGCATGGTTTTAGTTTAGTTTAGAGATACAGCACTGAAACAGGCCCTTTGGTCCACCGAGTCCATGCTGACCAGCAATCCCCGCACATTAACACTATCTGACACACACGAGGGACGATTTACACTTATACCAAGCCAATTAACCTACAAACATGTAGGTCTTTGGAGTGTGGGAAGAAACCAAAGATCTCAGAGAAAACCCACGCGGTCATGGGGAGAACGTACAAACACTGTACAGTCAGCACCCAGAGTCAGGATCAAACCAGGGTCTCCGGTGCTGCAAGTGCTGTAAGGCAACCACTCTACTGCTGGGCCACTGTGCCACCCTTTTTGCGGAAGGAAAACTAGTAGATACAGCATCTTAATCCTCGACACACTGTGGCTGCTAAAATTCAGATGAAATCCTTGTGCTTTGTGAAGAGATAATGGCTCTGTAGAAGTTCAGCAGCAGCTGAAATATAGTCCATCTGATCTCCAGGGCAAGTTCATTGCAATCTCCAGCAAAATACAGTCTCTCCTCACCACCAGCTCTAGTTCATGAGCTGACTCCATGTGCCCAGATATCAGGACTCACCCTCTCCTGATACACGCGTAAACTAATCAATTTACCCCGATACGTTGTGGTGCAGAAGTTTCCATACATTTACAAACCTACATTGGTAGGTTACAAAACATTTGGAAATTAGCCAATTAACTCTGTTTCGCATCTTATCGTTTTGTGGTGGGTATGTGGAATGAGCTGCCAGAGGAAGAGGTAAAGGTAAAATTACAACATTTAAAAGACATTTGGACAGGTACATGGATAGAGAAGGTTGAGAGGGACATGGGCCAAATGCAGGTAAATGGGATTAGCTCAGGTAGGCTTGGCCAGCATAAATAAGTCAGGCCTTATTCTTCACATAACTGTATGACTCTATTTTTTAAGGATGTTGTTGAAGGATCGGACAAAAAAAGCAGACAAACAAGGTAAAATTATGGAATTGTGGAGCAAATCTGCCCACACACCACTGTGGAACTATCGGTAAAGATAAATTACAAAGAAACAAACCAGAGAAAAAGGAGATTAATTCAAAAAACAAGAACATGATGCTGTGCTGGAAAGAGAAAACAGCTCCACCTCCCTTCCTGACATATTGAACAGCACACATCCTCAACTGGTAAGGTCTCCAACCCAGATATAATATCACAAAAGCCACTGAGTTTAGTCTCTTTAAACTTAGCAATATGTGTTGTCAAATTTTTAAAATCGCTTCAAATCTGATGAATCGCATCATTATTAGCAAACCTGACTTTTAGAAAACACTTACAAAGAGAGTACTTTTTGCAGCTGCCAGGATTTGGGCGCCATCAGATGACCACAAACAGTGCTTTACTAGGACCTCCTCATCATCATCTGATTTCTGGCATTGTTCATTTACATCAAAGGACTTCCACTCATTACCAGATCTTGTGTCCCATAGCTGTGACAAGAGAAAATAACATTACTTCATCAGTCATGGACATTGAACATAAACATGTATCGCCAGAATTAATGATAATTTGTAATACATTATTAAGAACAAAGGCGAGTTACTTTGCTACGCAATGAATTCCACAGTTCCACCACCCTCTGGCTGAAGACTTTCCTCCTCATCTCCTTCCTAAACATACGTCCACTTATTCTCAGGGTCTCCTTGACTATCTTAAAAATGTATACCCTGTTTTCAGTTTCCACCAATTACTCAGAGCATCAACGTTATATTTACAAACTGCCTATGAAACAGCAAAACATCCCAGTCCACTAGACTGCAAAAACAAAATATGACTTCAAGCTCCATAAAGAGAAATTAGGGCAAATTAACCAAAAGTTGTTCAATGAGGAAGGCTTTTAGGAATTTCTTGAAAGAGGAAACTGAGGCAGATTTAGAATTGAAACTGCTGAACTCAGGGGTTTGGTATCTGAAGGTGTAACTAACAATAGTGAAGAAATCAAGAATGTTCAAGAGACCTGGGATGTTATCCCTGCCGTCCCAGCAATCTGTCCAGTAGACAATACAATACAATACAAATTTATTGTCATTGTACAGGGGTACAACGAGATTGGGAATGTGACTTCCATTCGATGCAATAAATTAATTAGCTAATCAACAGAAATTTAGACAACCCAGAGAAACAAAATTAGAAACAGTTAAAACAGTATAAAGTGCAAATAGGTCTGTGCCGGGTCGATGTGCGACATGACCATCCGGAGGAGACAGTTCATGGGGGAGCCCTCAGCAGGACCGGTTCAGAGCAGCTATGGCTCTGGGGATGAAACTGTTCCTAAGTCTGGAGGTGCGGGCGTAGAAGGCCTTGTAACGTCTGCCGGATAATAGAAGTTCAAACAGACTATTGCAAGGGTGTGAGGAGTCTTTATGAATGCTGGTGGCTTTCCTGAGGCATCGTGTATTGTAGATGCCCTCCAAGGCTGGTAGCTGTGTCCCGATAAGCTTCTGAGATCTGTAGACTACCCGCTGAAGAACACTCCTCTCCGCCTCCATGCAGCTTAGATACCACACAGAGATGCCATATGTTAGGATGCTCTCTGTGGTGCAGCGGTAGAAGGTCATCAGCAGCTGTTGGGGCAGACCAGTCTTTTTCAGTGTTCTCAGGAAAAAACAGTCGTGCTGTGTCTTCGTGACCAGCGCAGCGGTGTTAGTGGACCATGTGAAGTCCTCCGAAATGCGTGTGCCCAGAAACCTGAAGCTGGACACTCTCTCCACACTGTCCCCGTTGATAAAAATCGGAGCGTATTCCCCATTATGTGACCTTCTGAAGTTGATGATCAGCTCCTTGGTCTTAGAAATGTTTGGGGACAGGTTGTTATCTGAGCACCAGTCTGCCAGGTTCTGCACCTCCGCTCTGTAGTGTGTTTCATCACCGTTGATGATCAGCCCAATCACCGTTTGTGTCGTCTGCAAACTTGACAATGGTGTTGGTGGTGAATGCAGGAACACAGTCGTGTGTGAAGAGGGAGTAGAGCATGGGGCTCAATACACAGCCCTGTGGTGTGCCGGTACTCAGGGTGATAGTGGAGGACAGGTGTGGGCCCAGTCTCACTGCCTGCTGTTGCTCCGTCAGGAAATTCAGGATCCAGTCGCATAACGACGAGCTGAGGCCTAGCTGGTAGAGTTTGGTGGTGAGCTTGGTGGGGATGACCGTGTTGAAGGCAGAGCTATAGTCTATGAATAGCATCCTCACGCATGTGCCCTGTCTCTCCAGGTGAGTCAGGACAGTGTGAGGAGCCAGAGAGATGGCGTCCTCTGTGGATCTGTTTGCCCTGTATGCGAATTGATGCGTCCAGTGAGGCAGGGATGCTGGATTTGATGTGTGAGAGGACCAGCCTATCAAAGCACTTCATGATTATTGGTGTTAGGGCAACCGGACGGTTATCGTTCAGATTGGTGATTTTTGTTTTTTTCGGCACGGGCACTATGGTAGCTGACTTTAGGCACTTGGAGACCGTTGCCAGAGATAAAGACAGGTTAAAGATCCTGGTGAATACCTCAGCCAGCTGTTCAGCACTGTCCCCAAGTACCCTTCCTTGAACTCCATCCGGGCCTGCAGCCTTCCTTGCGTGGGTTGACCCTTCGCAGAGCACGCTGTACATCCTGTGTGCTCAATGTTAAGACCTGTCCCTCCGCCATGGCCGGGGTTATTCCACTCATGGTGGTGTTGCCAGTTTCTAAGCGGGCAAAGAAGGTATTAAGCTCGTTGGCCAGTGTGGCATCACTGTGGGGGCTGGTAGGGCTGCTCTTGTAGTCAGTGATGTCCCTGTTGATTTGTTGATTTGTTGATTGTTGATTTCATCAATGTTAAGACATTTGTTGATTTCATCCCTGGGCAAAACTGAACACAAAACTCCAGATAAGTTCTCACCAAGGCCCTGTTCAACTACAGCAGTTGATTGACACACAATTTCAGAACCCTTCCAGAGTCTCCATCCCGACCAACAGCTTGCCATGAGTCCAACACCTGCATTGGGCAGGGAACATGCAGATGGTATTTGGGCAGTACCTTCCTGCCATAAATGTGCAGCATAGAAGGGAGAGTGGTTTAAGAGTATTGTCTGCAGTACCAGAACATGTTAGAGATTATTTTTCACTGCAGGATGTAGAGAATAGTGAGCAGCTTTGTGATATCGTTGATTTACCAGCCAAGAATGAGCTGGTAAAGAAGAAAATCATTAAATAACATTTTCCTGCAGCACCCCCCAGTGAAATGAACCGGGGAATTGAATGAAAATAAACAAAAACTGCAAAACAGTCTGCAGAGGCGAGAAGAAAAACAGAGCTAATGTTTCATATACCTTCACTGTCCCATCATTGGAGCAGCTGGCTACATACTGGTCATCAGGAGAAAACCTGCAATGGTTAACAGGTTCCGTGTGGCCAAATAGAGTGTTCTTACAGTTGCTTCCTTTCAGGTCCCATGTCTACAAAATACAGAACAGAATTACCAGTGATGGGATTGAACATGAAAAAAAAGTATATATAGGTCTCATTCGTACATGGCAGTACATCCCTCAATCTTGGAACAATGCCGAAATTGACATCCATTTTACCCTCAATCATTTTTCCTTGTTGAAATAAAATGGTCAGGCTTGCACATGACTCGAGGTAAATTTCATGACAGCTTTACAACTGCAGAATACAATTGCAGAAAATAAATGTAATGTAGCACACTACGATGACTCAAATGGCAAACTTCTCAATCCAAAATTAAATTTAATAACTTGAAAAATGTACAATGCGTTGGAAACACAATCTACTTTGAATAGCAAAGACTGCATGGTAACAGCTACAACTACAAGTCATATGCTTGCATTACATGTGAATATACAACCCACCATCTCCCATCCAAAAATTAACTTAAATAACCAACTGCAGACCATCTGATCACAAGGGCTGAATGTGGCAGGACCCTGCTGAAATAAACTCCATGAAAAGCTGAAGCGACAATGAACGAAGTAATTTAAATGTATGCTACTAAAATACTCTTTTGAGCATGATTTACCAAAGGTATTGCCCTATCAATCAAAGGCATTGTACTTCTTAATGCCTCTCTCTTGATCTATTAATTCAAACAAAAGCACTGCTGGCTTTTATGTCTTTCTATTACTCCATTTCAATTTGAATATCCATCTTGTCTGTTTAATGTCAACAGCAACTATAATAATGGAATACCTCAGGGCAAACTTAAGTCAAGGTTGATGACAACATAAAAACAGCTAGTCAAAACGAGTTTAGAATGGATAGATCCAAATGTAAATCTCTGATTATTTTTTGAAAAGTGATATCCCAAGGGGATGTCATTTGGTATATTCTGGGTCCTTCCGCTGCTGAACATTGAGGAGCTGAGTCGGATGGGGCTATCCCGCTGAGAAGGGAAGGGACATCACCACAGGGGGCCACAAGTGGCAAGGGTGTTATGTGTAAAGACAGGTCCTAACACCATTGAGTAGAACACTATGATATTTGATGCATAGACAAAAGACTAAGAATGTATTTGCACAGTTTTTGTTCTGTATATATTTTTGAGTAAAATAACGGGTTTTTTTTAAAAAAGAGGATGCACTCCAAGTCACACTGTGGTTTTGAGAAGCATCACAACAAGATTTGCACAGCCAAGCTGATCCTGGAAGCATTTCTAACACAGATGAAGTTGTACAGGGCCTTCACTTATTTGACCAAAGCACCTGATCTCTACAGATCCTCACGAAGATATCAGATTCTGGCTATCCATATGGATTTACCACTGCTGTAAAATTCCTCCAAGATGACTCTCCATCTTGGACAGTAAATTAACCTCAGTCATTTGTAACCTGAACAGGTACCAGATCGTGTTTTGGTACCCAACATTTTCTCTAGCTATGAAAACATTAATGCAAGACCATCTGTCATAGGGCAAAAGCATTCAAGAGCAACAATTTTCATCTCTATGCTAGAACTAAAGTAATCTTGGCAATAATAATAGAACACCAGGTTGTAAATGATTATACTGTTGTAGCACAAGGATGACCTACAAGCAACACATAACTACTGCTCAGAAGCTTATAAAAGCCCATGGCTAATACTGAACATCAGCAAAACAGAAATCCATGGTCGGCCTGTTCCATGTCAATCATCACATCCTAAAAAACAAGAATTGGAAAGTATAGATCACTTGGTCTATTCTTGCTACCATCACTCACCCAGGGCACTATTGACGTTGATATTCTGTTGCACCAACCTTGCCTTTAGCAGTGCCTCACGCCAAGCATTCAATAACTACACATACTGTACATCTGACTTTTAGTTTACAAGGATTCTCCCTGATGGCTGCAAGGCTTGGGTGACCGAAAGAACATACCTGAAAAACCTGGAATGTTAACTTCTTCAGAAGATCCTCAATAGGAACTGGAAGGATAGTGTGCATTGATGTCAGTGTGATCACAGAGCCCGACAACTACTGTGTTATGCCACTGATTACCATAAGATCATGTGATAGGAGCAGAATTCGGCCATTCAGCCCGTCAAGTCTACTCTGCCATTCAATCATGGCTGATCTATCTCCCTCCTAACCCCATTCTCCTGCCTTCTCCCCATAACCTCTGACACCTGTACTAAGGTTTTAAGATTATCCAGCATCTACTGAGATGGAGTCCCTAATGTCTGGTTGCCCACAACAACCGCTGTACACCCAACTGACCAATGGATAAAGGAAATAGAGAAGCCAATTGAGAAGCTCCCAAGATGAACTCCTGGAGCACAGACATTGCAAAATTGGAGACAGCAGCCTCTACATGTCAGATATGTCAGGAAAGGAGTGACTCACTCTGGTTGCAGATAAACATCAGAAAAGAAAGGAAAGATATCTAACTTCTGCCCTAATTCTGCCTTCTGACAACTTTTGCCAATGCGCCTACCTTTGTGACACCTTTAGGCCCGTAAAAAAATGCAAGAGAAATGATCCTCTGGCCCAACCGATTCATTGTTTGGTTGCAAATCAGTTGATTGTTGAGCAAGTGGTTCACAGAACAACATGAAACAACATATTACAATAGGGCAATGTTTGTGCATTCCATGTCAAAGTACTATTACTACAAATCAGTATCATTTGGCTTAGCATGAGTAATGCTATCAACAGCACAGGTATTTAAAGTATTTATGTGTCTTCTATGTAAAAAACACCAAATTCAGCAAAGACTTACTTTTACAAGAGTATCATTGGAGCATGTTACTAACATCACGTTATGCTGTGAATGTGAAAACTGACAACAATTGACTTGTTCTTCATGTTCACGGTATGTGTGAATCAGCTGCCCAGTTATGGAATTCCAGATCTACAGAGAAAGAACTTTCATTAGCTATTAAGTAGAGAAAATAACGGAATTAAGATTAATATGTGCCAATCTTATTGGCATTACTAATTGAAGATGTAACAGAGAAAACACATCACCCGGTTCTGCCAATACCTCCTACCTTAACTTTTGTATCTGATGAACATGTGACAACAAATTTGTCATCTGGTGAAAATGCACAGCACAGCACTTCATCATCATGTGCATTAATCTCCAAAAGTTTCTCGCCTGTCTCACTTTTGAAAATCTGTAAATAAAAAAGTTTGAAAAGTTTTGAAATAAAAGGTTCACTTCCCAGTACTTGTTTTAAGAACTTGAGTATTCATCGCCCAAATGATATTTAAAATATTCTTTGAACAACTTGTAGAAGGCAGTTTCAAATCGTTCCAAGAATAGTTTTGAATTTAAAATTACCAATATCTGACTGAAAGGATTAACGCTCCCTGAACTAGTCGTAGCTTTTGAGTACTCCTGTGGAAATGTGAAGTACTGTACTGATCTCACTGTAGACACAAAATGCTGGAGTAACCCAGTGGATCAGGCAGCATCTCTGGAGGAAAGGATTTTATTTTCCTTTTCTTACCTATTCCTTTTCTCCAGAGCCTGACCCACTGAGTTACTCCATGCATTTTGTCTGCTGTACTGTCTGTTCTCAGCAATGCAGCTGTGATGGGTTGCCTTTTATTCTGCTACCTCTTCATGAAGGCAAAAAAAAAATCTTTTTTAAAACTCGGTCAATGCTAAATCATCAGTGAGTTTGTTAGTTTGGTGGTACTAGTAATGTATGCAGAGTGATCCAACAAAACAGAAAAAATAAGATTATTTTTAAGAGCAGAATTGGAAGCGTAATTCCCTTTCTGCTTTTCTTTTCTATTCTGTCAGAGTTATAAATGTGGATGGTAATTACACTAAACGTGATCATGATTAAAACAGCACAAAATAATAACAGATTTAATATACTGCTATACTTTGCAGCACAATGCTGGCATAATTTATAGTTCTCGCATCTTTATTTACCTGTAATGTTTTGTCTGCTCCACAAGAAGCTATCTTCAAACCATCACGAGAAAAACAGGCATGAAAAACAGCATCACAATGCAGCTGAACAACAAGGCTTGATGAATTTTGCAAGGTGGTCTTGTTTCTATTATGTGAAAATACTTGTTAACCTACAGCCATGAAGAATAATGCTTAAACATATTGTTCCAGTTATATCTATATATTACAAAATTACAAACATTCAGCTCAGTAACAGAGAATAAATGCTTATGAAAGTTGGCTGGTTCGGATGCATATAAAAAAGGGTAAATGGCCAGCGAAGAATAACTCAGCATGTGCTCCAGAGTTTATAAAAATTCTGGATCTAAAGCAATGGAGATGGGGGATGAGGGAGAAGAATGTGAACATTTTGAAAAAGCAGAGGGTAGGTATCAGTACTGAGGATGAAGAGTGATTGCAGCGATGATCAGGAGTAACTGCACAGCAGATTTGTAGAAGAATGCTGTGTTGGAGAGAAGCTAATGGGGTTTGCCAAGGTTGGAGTAATGGGAGCAAGACCCAGGGTGAGACAAAACAATCGTGAAAGAGTTTTAGAAATTGGAATTTGAAAATCTGGCAAATGAAACATTGTAGACCTAGGAATTTCATGATTCAACAGTAAATGATTCTTTCTGGGGTTTTTTTCCAGGTGTGTTGGTATATTTTCATTGTTTAAAAAATATTCACATTGATTTCAACAATTTTTAAATACCAGGCATTTAAAAACTATTAAAATTGGTTAAGGTCTTTAACATGAGGCAGGATCCGTTCCAGATCCACCTTTTATCATTTGTCCATCTGTGGGGCTTTTGAGCTCAGCTGCCTGAGGTTTACTCATGGCGAGACCTGGCCACTCGGCTTGAAGACGCAGATGTTCAGCAAGTTTGGCCGAATGCATCGGGACCAGGTAAGCCAGTCCAGGAAGATTCAGTCCAATGTTAAGGCCAAAAAGCTGCAAAATTCCAGGAAAAAAGATAAAGTTCTCTGGGTGCTCAAAATGTAATTGAAACAGTGTATAAAGCCAGAAAGAGAATAAGAATAGTAGAACAGCAATCTTAAGTAATACACATCTGGGCTGAACATATCAACTAAAATACCTGATCCCTGTTACATGTACATCTACAGAGAAAATGCAGATTAAGCTACTTGTCCAGACAGTCATGTCAATGCTAATCTTTCATATGTGCAATTGTACTAATTTTGTTCAATGGGACTGTTCAATCAACCAGCTAATCTATTTTTAATTATTCACATATCTGTTTATTTCACCAAAAATGCATTATTCTCCACACATACTGTCCTATTCCCCCATATCTATCAAAACATCGTGTTCTTAGGCCCCCTCGGTCATGGCTGACCAAGGGTGATGCATCCTAGTTGGCTGCTTGCTCCACACCTCGGCTAGAGCAGCGTCGCTTGTGGCTGAAGAGACCAATGCGGGAGTGACAGTCCCTGTCGCAAAGGTCACATTTGTGTGTGGTCTCTGGTTTGTTGAAGTTGCTGCGCTCTCTTCTGCGTGCCCGCTTGTCTGCCGCTGCGTTCATCAGTTTCTCTTCCCCCGTTTTGAGATGTTGGTTCAGGCTACCTCCACCTTGTACGGTCAGCTGCAAGGCTCTCCCAGGACTCCACATCGATGTTGAGCGCCTTCAAATCTCTCTTGCAGACATCCTTGTAACGTAGGTGGGGGCGGCCGATGGTTCTCCTCCCGGATGTCAGCTCTCCATAGAGGATGTCTTTTGGAATACGGCCATCCTCCATGCGGTGGACATGGCCCAGCCACCGCAGCCTGCGCTGCCTGAGTAGAGTGTACATACTCGGAAGGCCAGTGCGAGACAGAATCTTGGCGTTGGACACTCTGTCTTGCCAGGATATACCCAGGATACGGCGGATGCTTCTAAGGTGGAAGGTGTTGAGTCTTCTCTCCAGTCTGGCATATGTAGTCCATGTCTCACTGCCGTACAGCAGTGTGCTGTTGACACAGGCGTTGTAGACTGCTATCTTTGTCTTCACTGTCAGCTTTGGATTGGTCTACACTCGAGTTGTGAGCCGAGCGAGAGTTGTAGCTGCTTTCCCGATCCTCTTGTCAATCTCTGTGCCCAAGGAGAGGTTGTCGGTGATGGTGGAGCCGAGGTACGTGAACTGATGGACGGCATCGAGTTTGTAGTCGTCGATGGTGATGACAGGCGGTGCCTCGGTATCCTGCCCCAGGACGTTCGTCTTCTTCAGGCTGATGGTCAGCCCAAAGTCCTTGCAAGCCCGATAGAAGCGGTCCATCAGTGACTGTAGTTCCTGCTAGGTGTGGGACACAACTGCTGCGTCATTTCTTTCACCAAAAATGCATTATTCTCCACACATACTGTCCTATTCCCCCACATCTATCAAAACATCGTGTAATCTCAAACTATTTGCTACAAAGTCAATTTGGCTGAGATCGTGCAATTCAATCATGGGAGATGATGATAAAGAACAGATGTCAGGTTCAACATATTACAACCACTTTAGGTCAGCTCTAGCAATATCCGATGACATATCAACACTCAATGTGTTACTGGGTTTAACACCCTCCAGCAAATGTGCTATTTATATAAACATACATGCCAGACAACAACTGTTGAATGGAAAGGTGCCAGTGTATTGTATCACAATTTTTCCAAATCGTAACAGCAGAGTCAAAAACTGCAGTATATTTAAAAATAATTGCAGAGATATCTGCAGATGATAAGATTTCAAAATTACAACTCATGGCAAAACTATTATATATATCAATAGAGAGGGTAATCGGTGTTTCCGATTCAGCAAATGGATTTCATAAATAGAATAGTTAACCTGATCTTAACCAAATTGAAAATGAATTATTTCCATTGACATTGTTTTACACTATTATATAATTTACAATAGATTAAAGAGGAATGACTCGATGTTTTAACGTTAATTGTAGACAAAATGTAATAAAATTAAAGTTGTGTTCGCTTATATGCATGTTAAAGATAAATAAGGAGCAAACAAATATAGTAAATTCAAATCCATTGGAAGAATACAAAGGTGAGATTACAATGATATTTATTCAGACTTTCTGACACGGTACCACTTCTGAATACTAACATCCATTCCAAGTATACAGCTCCATTCTGGGCTTTTTCCACAGCCTTCAGCTTTGCCTGTCGATATACTTCAGAGGAGTCTGGCTGACAAAGACCCAACTGCACAATATCTGGGAAGGGTTTCTGCACCAGGAGATGGCCTTTCAGAGACAGGAATTCTTGAAAATTCTCCCGCACTGTACTGTTCTGTAAAATAAATAGTACGACTTTCACTTGCAGTTCACATAGTGTTGGATGATAGACCTAGGAGCAGATAGCTACTATTGCAACTGCCCGCGCTTGCCCCTTCAGGTCATGAGGTATGGAGAGCAGCAAGATCCTTTGGTAATCACTGAACGATTGACTTACTGACTACCACTAAAGTGCCATGCTAATGGAACGGAATTTCCTGCTCCCTACGTCAGTAGGTAGCCTCCTCTTCAAGCCATCCCATGTTCACCGAGATTTGTCAGTGCACAAGTCACTGAGGCACCTCAGAACAGTAGGCACGGGTCTCCACCTGAAAGGATAAGCACTTGCACTGCAGAATGCAGGAGGCCAGTGCCAAAAGTTATTTTATAAAGCATTTTAAAAACTCAGCCAAAACATAAATTTGAGAGACCTTAAAGAGGCACAGTTGCACAATCTAATACGATTCCACACACATATCTTCAATTTTCATGAAGATGGACTACTACAAAAATACCTAAACATAACATTGACAAAGAACTTGAAATGTCAGTTATCTTATAGTGTATTTAAATGCGATCTTTTTTAATAGATGCACAGAATAATTTTCTACTAAGTTATCAATATACTGTTAAACTCTGAAAAACAGGCTAAATATATAGTTAAGAATGTGACTGGCATTTAAGTACTGCAAATACTGACTGCAGAGGAAAAGTGATCTCGTTAATTGATATATTAGTTTTCATCTTTCAGATCCTAGCTCAAATCCTGACAAGCCTGAGAAAATCTTTTATTTTATTATGTCATTGTGAAATAAATTAAGATTCTATTCAACTAAATTCTTAATGAGCTAGGGCCCACGTCATAACGTAACAGAAAATTACTCCCACCCGTCAGTGATAATCAATTATGAACTGGTCCTTTGGATCTGTCTTCACTAAGGAAGATACAAACAATCTCCCAGATAGTCTAGTGGCCAGAGATCCTAGGGTGACGGAGGAACTGAAGAAAATTCACATTAGGCAGGAAATGGTGTTGGGTAGACTGATGGGTCTGAAGGCTGATAAATCCCCAGGGCCTGGTGGTCTGCATCCCAGGGTACTAAGGAAGTGGCTCTAGAAATCGTGGTCGCATTGGTGATCATTTTCCAATGTTCTATAGATTCAGGATCAGTTCCTGTGGATTGGAGGGTAGCTAATGTTATCCCACTTTTTAAGAAAGGAGGGAGAGAGAAAACGGGAAATTATAGACCAGTTAGTCTGACATCAGTGGTGGGGAAGATGCTGGAGTCAATTATAAAAGACGAAATAGCAGAGCATTTGGATAGCAGTAACAGGATCGTTCCGAGTCAGCGTGGATTTACGAAGGGGAAATCATGCTTGACTAATCTTCTGGAATTTTTTGAGGATGTAACTAGGAAAATTGACAGGGGAGAGCTGGTGGATGTAGTGTACCTTGACATTCGGAAAGCCTTCAACAAGGTCCCACATAGGAGATTAGTGGGCAAAATTAGAGCACATGGTATTGGGGGTATGGTACTGACATGGATAGAAAATTGGTTGACAGACAGAAAGCAAAGAGTGGGGATAAATGGGTCCCTTTCAGTATGGCAGGCAGTGACTAGTGGGGTACTGCAAGGCTCGGTGATGGGACCGCAGCTATTTACAATATACATTAATGACCTGGATTAAGGGATTAAAAGTACCATTAGCAAATTTGCAGATGATACAAAGCTGGGTGGCAGTGTGAACTGTGAGGAAGATGCTATGAGGTTGCAGGGTGACTTGGACAGGTTGTGTGAGTGGGCGGATGCATGGCAGATGCAGTTTAATGTGGATAAGTGTGAGGTTATCCACTTTGGTGATAAGAATAGGAAGGCAGATTATTATCTGAATGGTGTCAGTTAGATTACTATCTGAATGGCCACAATTTAAGAATAAGGGGTAGGCCATTTAGAACGGATGAGGAAAAACGTTTTCAGTCAGAGAGTTGTGAATCTGTGGAATTCTCTGCCTCAGAAGGCAGTGGAGGCCAATTCTCTGAATGCATTCAAGAGAGAATTAGATAGAGCTCTTAAGGATAGTGGAGTCAGGGGGTATGGGGGAAGGCAGGAACGGGGTACTGATTGAGAATGATCAGCCATGATCACATTGAATGGCGGTGCTGGCTCGAAGGGCCGAATGGCCTACTCCTGCACCTATTGTCTATTGTGTCAAGTTAGGAAAAGGGGACGTACAACGAGATCTGGGTGTCCTAGTGCATCAGTCACTGAAAGGAAGCATGCAGGTACAGCAGACAGTGAAGAAGGCCAATGGAATGTTGGCCTTCATAACAAGAGGAGTTGAGTATAGGAGCAAAGAGGTCCTTCTGCAGTTGTACAGGGCCCTAGTGAGACCGCACCTGGAGTACTGTGTGCAGTTTTGGTCTCCAAATTTGAGGAAGGATATTCTTGCTATTGAGGGCGTGCAGCGTAGGTTTACTAGGTTAATTCCAGGAATGGCGGGACTGTCATATGTTAAAAGACTGGAGCGACTAGGCATGTATACACTGGAAATTATAAGGATGAGAGGGGATCTTATCAAAACATATAAGATTATTAAGGGGTTGGACACGTTAGAGGCAGGAAACATGTTCCCAATGTTGGGGGAGTCCAGAACCAGGGGCCACAGTTTAAGAATAAGGGGTAGGCCATTTAGAACGGAGATGAGGAAAAACTTTTTCAGTCAGAGTTGTAAATCTGCGGAATTCTTTGCCTCAGAAGGCAGTGGAGGCCAATTCTCTGAATGCATTCAAGAGAGAGCTAGATAGAGCTCAAGGATAGCGGAGTCAGGGGGTATGGGGAGAAGGCAGGAACGGGGTACTGATTGAGAATGATCAGCCATGATCACATTGAATGGTGGTGCTGGCTCGAAGGACCGAATGGCCTACTCCTGCACCTATTGTCTATTGTCTATAATTTCAGTCAGGAAAGCCAAAAGTCGTCACGAACAGAGAGAAAGAAAATACAGTTCATAAGGAAGTCTAATTTGGGTACCTATAGACAGAATACAAGAGATAAACTCACAATAACTGACAATAAAGCACTCGTGAATGGCAATAGGCGCAAATAAATGAGGAAACTATCTCAATACTAATATCTTAAATTTACACAAAATATACATCATTAAATGCTGTGTAGCAGTGGTGTTCAGCTTGCTCTTGAACCACTTGATATTCAAACTATCCGTATGGACCTTGAGACCAATTTATGCCAATACTTACTGGTTTGTTTGACTCATTTTGGATTTAAATGACATTACTCTTTGCTTTGCAGGCAAATAAATACCAAATCAAAACAGAGATGTATTAACATGTGCAATCTGGGAGTTAAGTAAATCTAGAGGAATATTGGTATATGCCATTCGTCTTGGGAGAGAGAGGGGGAGGGAGGGGGAGAGAGGGAGAGGGAGAGGGAGAGAGGGAGAGAGGGAGAGGGAGAGGGAGAGGGAGAGGGAGAGGGAGAGGGAGAGGGAGAGGGAGAGGGAGAGGGAGAGGGAGAGGGAGAGGGAGAGGGAGAGGGAGAGGGAGAGGGAGAGGGAGAGGGAGAGGGAGAGGGAGAGGGAGAGGGAGAGGGAGAGGGAGAGGGAGAGGGAGAAATGCAAATTCACAACAATTTTGGTTAATTGTGCTCAATGCTTTGGAAATAAAACCACACCATAGTTCCAGAAGCATTTGTTTGTGGTGGATTATCACTCTTCGGGCAGAAAAGGAACTAATTGAACATGACCCATGAGAGAATGCAATTGGATGGCTGAAATGTTTTCTTTGTTTCATATGTTATTCTTATTGTACAAATGATAAAGCAAATACTTCCCTAATTCTTGGATGAATGAGAAATGAAAGCATAATGCCGCCCATTCAATTAAGAATTAATGTTTTTAAATGACTAAGCCAGATCTTTAAAAAAAACATCTAGAGCAAGAGAGCCCCCCCTCAAATCCTCCACTGGGGAAGTAATCACAGACAAATGGCAGCAGATGGAGAGATGGGTGGAACACTACTCCGACCTCTACTTGAGAGAGAACACTGGGTCCTCCTCACCCCTTGACGCCATCGAGTGCCTGCCGACCATGGATGAGTTAGATGGAGAACCGACGGTAGAAGAGCTCAGCAAGGCCATTGACAGCTTGGCCTCAGGCAAGGCCCCAGGCAGCCACGGGATTCCCCCTGACCTGATCAAGCACTGCAAGACTACCTTACTGCTTCCTTTACATGAAGTCCTCTTCCAGTACTGGCAAGAAGGAGCTGTACCGCAGGACATGAGGGATGCCACGATCATTACCCTCTACAAGAACGAGGGCGAGAGAAGCGACTGCAACAACTACAGAGGCATCTCCCTCCTCAACATCGTCGGCAAGGTCTTTGCTCGGGTCATCTTGATCCGCCTGCAGAAGCTGGCAGAGCGCGTCTACCCAGAGTCACAGTGACCTTCCAAGCTGGAAGGTTACCAGTAGACATGGTCTTCTCCCTTCACCAGCTCCAGGAGAAGTGCAGAGAACAGCGGATGTCCCTGTATATGGGTTTCATTGACCTCACCAAGGCGTTTGACATCGTCAGTAGAGATGGCCTATTCAAGGTCTCTCCCAAAGATCGGCTGCCCACCAAAACTGCAGAGCATGATAGAATCCTTCCACATCAACACGAAGGGGACAGTCCCATTCAATGGCAGTTTCTCGGAGCCCTTCGACATCTGCAGTGGCATCAAACAAGGCTGTGTCCTTGCTCCCACACTCTTTGGAATTTTCTTCGCACCTGAAACATGCCTTCGGCACCGCAACAAAGGGGATCTACCTGCGTACTAGATCAGACGGCAAGCTCTTCAACCTCACCAGCCTCCGAGCCAAGACAAAATTACGTGAAGCTCTCATCAGAGACATGTTGTTCGCCGATGATGCAGCAGTTGTGTCCCACACCCAGCAGGAACTCCAGTCACTGATGGACCGCTTCTATCGGGCTTGCAAGGACTTTGGGCTGACCATCAGCCTGAAGAAGACGAACGTCCTGGGACAGGATACAGTGGCACCGCCTGTCATCACCATCGACGACTACAAACTCGATGCCGTCAATCAGTTCACGTACCTCGGCTCCACCATCACCGATAACCTCTCCTTGGACACAGAGATTGACAAGAGGATCGGGAAAGCAGCTACAACTCTCGCTCGCCTCACAACTCGAGTGTAGACCAATCCAAAGCTGGCAGTGAAGACAAAGATAGCAGTCTACAACGCCTGTGTCAACAGCACACTGCTGTACGGCAGTGAGACATGGACTACATATGCCAGACTGGAGAGAAGACTCAACACCTTCCACCTTAGAAGCATCCGCCGTATCCTGGGTATATCCTGGCAAGACAGAGTGTCCAACGCCAAGATTCTGTCTCGCGCTGGCCTTCCGAGTATGTACACTCTACTCAGGCAGCGCAGGCTGCGGTGGCTGGGCCATGTCCACTGCATGGAGGATGGCCGTATTCCAAAAGACATCCTCTATGGAGAGCTGACATCTGGGAGGAGAACCATTGGCCGCCCCCATCTACGTTACAAGGATGTCTGCAAGAGAGATTTGAAGGCGCTCGACATCGATGCGGAGTCCTGGGAGAGCCTTGCAGCTGACCGTACAAGGTGGAGAGGTACCCTGGACCAACATCTCAAAACGGGGGAAGAGAAACTGATGAACGCAGCGGCAGACAAGCGGGCACGCAGAAAGGAGCGCAGCAACTTCAACAAACCAGAGTCCACACACAAATGTGACCTTTGCGTCAGAGACTGTCACTCCTGCATTGGTCTCTTCAGCCACAAGCGACGCTGTTCTAGCCGAGGTGTGGAGCAAGCAGCCAACTAGGATGCATCACCCATGGTCAGCCATGGCCGAGGGGGCCTAAGAAGACAATCTACAAAATACAGGCAGCGCAGTGGCGCAGTGCCAGGACTGCTGCCTAACAGTGCCAGGACTGCTGCCTCACAGTGCCAGAGACCCGGGTTTGATCCTGTCCATATGGAATCTGCACATTCCCCCTGTGATTGAGTGGGTTCCTCCTTGTTATTTGATGTCATTTCATTACCGATCTCCCACCGATCTCAATGCCAGAGATGCGGCTTGGGAGGGGACGCTGATGCTGGTTTGCTTATCCTTCCAGTGAATCTCGATTTCGTGGAGATAGTACTGATGGTGTCTTCCCAGAGGCTTGAGGTATCTGCAATAAGTAGTCCAAGTCTCAGAAGCATGTCGGAAGACAGGTATTACTGCTTGCTGTAATACTACACCATGCTGCACCAAACGATTTGTGCCAGGTTTAAAGTCTTGATCATCAAACATCCTTTATCCATAGGGAACAAAAGAAACAAAATAGAAAGAAACTGCTGGACAAACTCAGTGGATTAAAGCAGCATCTGTGGAGGTACAGTCGTGGTTGACGCTCTGGGTCAAGACAAGAATCAGTTGTGAGAGTGTAAAGAGAAGATAGCCAGTATATAGAAGTGAGAAGGAGAGGTGAGGCAGAGGCTGGTCATGATAGTTGGAACCTAGATGTGGGGGGTGATGCAAAATAGGGTCAGGCAGGGGAAGAGGGTGAGCTGAAGCAAAGGCTAGAAGGCTAGAAGGTGATAGATGTATACACACAAAAGCATTTTTAGGCAGATGGAGCTGGGTGAGGGAGGGGAAGAGAAAGATAAAGACGTGATAGGTCAAAGCAGATGGGGAGGAGAGAGGAGAGGAAGGATGGAAAAGATGAACAATGTGTTCATTGAGGGAGAGAGACTCTGTGGAGAAGACAAGGACAGGTCAGTGTGGGAATGACATATAACCAGAAGCTCAAGATAGACCATTGCAGACTGAATACAAATACTCTACAAAATGGTTATCTCGTCTATGTTTTTATCTCGCCAATGTAGAGATCATACTGTGAGCACCAAGGACAATAGGCAAGGTTGTTAAGAGGTGCACATGAATTTGACTCAAATGGAAGAGGTGTTTAGATCCCTGGATAGTGATGATGGAGGTGGTGTTGGAAAAAATGTCACCTCCTACAGTTGCATAGGAAAGTGCCAGGAACAAAGAGAGGTGGGCTGGAACAGGTGAATGCACCCTGCAATCATGGATAAAATGGGCCCTGTAGAAAGTAGAGAGGGGAGCGAGATGCAACTGGTGGAAGTGGCAAAATGCTGGATATGGTGAGTAGTGGGCTGAAAGATGAAGAGCAGGGAAACTCTATCAGCGTTCTACCTAGGAAAGAGTCAGGGGAGGGGGTATTGAGAGCCAACATCCTTTTCCTTAGTTGGCCAAAGGCTGTGCTAGTACACTGAAGGCCATCATAAATTTCATCACCAATGTCCATCTCTGTTTAATGATAACTCCTGATACAGGGGAATGTCCACATTTGCCAGGATCTTATCGGGAAACTTTGTTGTCGGAGGACTACATTGTCCCACAAGGTTTAGGTTGAGGATGGAGTAATCCAAGTTCTTCAATAACGCCTGTTAAGCCAATGAAGTGCATGGAAATACAAATGTGATTTCAACGCCAAAACACACTCTTATTATTTAAAAATATATCTCTATTCCTTAGTCCTCATGAGCTAAAATCATGGAATTTAATACCATGGATTGTAGAAATACCTTCTCCAGGAGGGCTTCGGCAGTTCATTCAGTTAGCTCACCACCATATTCTCAAGAACAATAAATGATGGGCATCAAATGGCCTCCTTGCCAGCATATCTCACAGTCAATAAAAGAATATTAATGACTTAGACGAAGGGATTAAAAGTACCATTAGCAAATTTGCAGATGATACTAAGTTGGGGGGTAGTGTGAATTGTGAGGAAGATGCAATAAGGCTGCAGGGTGACTTGGACAGGTTGTGTGAGTGGGCGGATACATGGCAGATGCAGTTTAATGTAGATAAGTGTGAGGTTATTCACTTTGGAAGCAAGAATAGAAAGGCAGATTATTATCTGAATGGTGTCAAGTTAGGAGGAGGGGGAGTTCAACGAGATCTGGGTGTCCTAGTGCATCAGTCAATGAAAGGAAGCATGCAGGTACAGCAGGCAGTGAAGAAAGCCAATGGAATGTTGGCCTTCGTAACAAGAGGAGTTGAGTATAGGAGCAAAGAGGTCCTTCTACAGTTGTACCGGGCCCTGGTGAGACCGCACCTGGAGTACTGTGTGCAGTTTTGGTCTCCAAATTTGAGGAAGGATATTCTTGCTATGGAGGGCGTGCAGCGTAGGTTCACTAGGTTAATTCCCGGAATGGCGGGACTGTCGTATGTTGAAAGGCTGGAGCGATTGGGCTTGTATACACTGGAATTTAGAAGGATGAGGGGGGATCTTATTGAAACATATAAGATAATTAGGGGATTGGACACATTAGAGGCAGATAACATGTTCCCAATGTTGGGGGAGTCCAGAACAAGGGGCCACAGTTTAAGAATAAGGGGTAGGCCATTTAGAACGGAGATGAGGAAGAACTTTTTCAGTCAGAGGGTGGTGAAGGTGTGGAATTCTCTGCCTCAGAAGGCAGTGGAGGCCAGTTCGTTGGATGCTTTCAAGAGAGAGCTGGATAGAGCTCTTAAGGATAGCGGAGTTAGGGGGTATGGGGAGAAGGCAGGAACGGGGTACTGATTGAGAGTGATCAGCCATGATCGCATTGAATGGCGGTGCTGGCTCGAAGGGCTGAATGGCCTACTCCTGCACCTATTGTCTATTGTCTATTGTCTAATAAAGGTTTGAGGGTAAAGGTAAAAGATTGGTCTGGAGAACAATGGTGTAATCAAGCTGAGGGACAGCTTGGCCTAAATAGTAGCTCCTGAAACTGCCTGTCCTTCTCGATTGCATCATTTTATGTTTTCAATCAAAGTTCTCTTGGAATTTAATATAAGAAAGGAATCTGCTTCAATCTTTACAGCGACCTCAAATGCTTCTCTTGCTTAGGTGATATATGGTCAGAATTTCAAACCCCACTGTGTAAGGCTGCGAAAATAAAACCAATTACATGTGAGTTTGCACCAATAAAATAAGAAAAATGCAGGCACTCTGTCCTTTGGGAAAGGGAAGTCATCGCCCTCAATTGATCTACAAATGGCCATAGTCCACACTGCAAGGCTCATCCGCGACCTTTCTGAAGGAGTCTACCAAAGTGAGTTAATGTGCCTTTCCTGCTTGGACAATAAATATGGTGACATCAGTGCCATATACATCCTGAAAACATCAATAAGAAAAATGCTCCATGTGTAATTATTTCCTCTATCTTCTGCTGCTGAGAATTGCCCTCAAACAGTAAACTAAATTAACTGAAAGCCAATAAAAACACAGGTCCCAATGAACCCAGGTTCAAAAAACCCAGGTTCCACGTTTTTTGAAACAGCTGGCAAAGGAGCTAATGAATACACACGTTGTCATCCTCCAGAAAACCACAGATTGAAGATGGCAAATATACCCTCACTATTAAGAGAAGGAGCGAGAAAAGTAAAGAAACTAAACACCCAATAGCTTGACATCAGTAACATGGAAAATGCTAGAATATAACCGGATACTTGGAAAATAATTACTTGATTGGGGACACTATCATGGACTTATAAAAGAGAGATATTGTTTGATAAATCTATTAGAATTTTTGAAGTTGTTACAAACAGAATGTTTCAGGCTGAATGTCATAGAAGTCCTCAAGTAAAATTAAAATAAATGGAATTGAGAGTTATTCCTAGCGAGGACAGGTTAATAGACGTAAAATAGAGTAACAGAAGGTGGCAAAATGTAAAAAAAAACTGCAGGTACTGGGTACCTGAAAACAAAACAGAAATTGCTGGAAACTTAACAGTTCAGACTGGGACAAGAAACAGGGTCAACATTTCAGGTCAAAAACCACCAGAATTAAACTTCTCTGACTGCTGAATATTTCCAGCATTTTGTGTTTCGTTTTGGGAAGCTGTAATGATTTGGATGTCAGAGGAATCAATGTTTGGGCCCCAGCTATTCACAGAATGCACAATTGATTTGAATTCCCCATCAAGAGAGAACTGTGGGAGCTTTAAACATTCAGAATATTCATTGAAATTGACAGATTTTTGGATATTATCTTCCTCTACTAATGGGTTAGTAGAGAAAAATGGCAAGAGATGAAGGATAACATATGTAATTGAGTGGCAGAGCAGATGTGAAGGACCAAATGACCTACTAATCTTTCTTACCCTCTCTCAATGTTCATGTCTCTGCCTCGTCTACAGAGGTAATGAATAGGCTTGGTGTGTTGGATTGCAATCTAATATAGAAATCCAGACATCCTTGAAAAATCACCATGATGTAACCAATAATGTGTAGAACTATATCACATATTGCAATGCAGGTACTTGAGCATTACAAAAAATATTATATTAGAACATTTCTGTTTTTTAGTATGATTATTAAAATAGAAGAATATGGCAATGGTTTCAGGTTCAGATTTAAACCTGTGAAACTTATGAATATTTTACAGTAATATAAAAATTATATGGAAATATCCACATCCTAAGTTTAAGATCTTTTTAATTTAATACTAATGGTCTCATGATATGTTTGTTCCATTAAAGGGATCAAACACATTGTTGCTCTCTCAGCAAACTATTTATCTGTATATAGAACAATTAGCTGTGACCAAAAGCACACACATTGCACCTCACCAGCACAGTAGATTTCCCCATTTTTAATTAATTTGCCACTAAGATCGTTATTCTTGTTGCTAACTCTGAATTTAATAAGCAGGAAATGCCTTGAACATTACACCAAGTGACCAACGCAATCTGTATACTCAGTCATTGCACAATGCAAGTGAAGATGGAACATGAATGTAGTATCAAATATTTGTCAATAGTGTGATGATTGAATTGAATTGAATACATTTTATTAGCGAAGTATGTATACGTACAAGGAATTTGCCCTGGTGCTTTGCTTGCAAGTAACAACACGATATACAGTAAACAATTAAGAATAAAACATAATTTAAACATGTGCAGAATGAAATAAAATACCAGAGCAAAAGGAGGCTATAGACTTTTGGTTGTTTAGTGCCACTGCTCATGGAAAAAAGCACTAATAAACATTTGGTTGACTTGACTATCCCAAGGACTGTAAAATCACACTGGTTGAATTACTGTCATTGAAAACAAAGTTATTTGACTACTTCATATGGATACTTAATAACCAATATGCATCCTAGACATTTTTGTAAAATGCCCATAATTCAAGTATTACCACAGCACTTAATTTTGTGACTAAAATATTAAAAATTCAACCTAACAATACAGAGTGATCTTCATTCTAATATTTATACAATTATAAACATCAGAATTAAATTTAAATTTATGCATGTTTTAAACATAAATTTCAATTCCACATTCAGTTAGATGCAAGTTCTACTGGTAAATACATTTACCTGCATGTCAATAGTAGTAAGATCACAACTATTGCAAGTATAATTACTGTGGCCTTGTCAAACTGCACTGTTAGAATTGTTACAATCATCACAGTTTAAATGGAATCAAATCTGTGGTTGAAATATTTAGCTGCCTAATATTAAAGATTTCTTATTGAATGTTCAGGTAATGATTATCCCATATTCTGTGATATAATTTACCTTTCAACATTATACAAGGGCAAGTTTCATTACAACATAGCCCCAGGAGTTCTTTCCACTGACAACAACATTTTGTCTGTTCTCCCTAGTTACTGTACCAATTGTTGCAAGGAAAACTGCTTACAGGCAAAAGGAAGATGAAATATACGTACCAAAACTCTAATTAAGAAGGTTGGTTCTACAACAAATACATCATTCAATCTTTGCTGCTATCGATTTACTACGTGACGTTATTTCTGATGGGATTTTGGACTAGTTCACCATGTCTGAGAAACACAGAAATTTTAAGATCAAATGGCCATCCTGAAGCAACTCCAAATTTAACCACAATATTGAGCCACGGGCACCTGTCAAAGTTATGGCCACTTGGTAGTTCAACAAGTCTTAAATTACCACGACATTTAGAGAACACAAAGTCTTGTTAATCAATCGAATTAGGTCCAGAAAGGAAGGCAGCACTGACTTCATTAACAATTCACAAAGAATGTTGTTGATCCTAAATTTAAACTTTTGACAATCCCCAAATTCCACACTGCACAAGTGTCAATCCATCCTTTTTTGGTTGAATGCATTTACTGTATTAAATATCAATTGCAATCCCCACTCTCCCAGTCAGTCTGCCTCAAGGCAGCACCAAGCACTGCAGAGTCACGCTGATTACTCTGCCACAGACTTTGCTATGGTCTGTTCCTTAAAAAAATGACTTTTTGTCAATTCTTTCAAGAAAATAAATCAATAAGCAGCTATCTAACCTCCAAGAATCACAAAAGCATAGGGACAATGGTGTACTTAACCGCCCCCAGCATCAGTGCAGTCATTCCGTGGGATAATGAGTTAGAGTTAGCTGTTAGGACTAGAGGAATCAAGGGACATGGGGAAAAAGCAGGAACGGGGTACTGATTTTAAATGATGAGCCATGATCATATTGAATGGTGGTGCTAGCTCAAACTCAAAGGGCCGAACGGCCTACTTCTTCACTTCAAACTTGACAAATAATCTTTTGTGAAGAATGGTATTAAATATTTTTACTTGGAAATCCATTTAATGAACACCCTGGAATATTATTCGTCTACCTCTTTGAAAAAATCCAATCAGGAATGTCAGGCCTGACCCTCACTTCGGGAATTTTTTGCAAAACTGAAAATGTTTAAGGTGCTTTCTTCAATCATTGCATTATTAATTATGGACTGGAGTATTTGCCATATATTGCCAGTCATTAAACTAACTGGCCTACATTTCCTGGTTCCTCTCTCAACTTTCTTAAATTGCAGAGACGACCCACACAAATTTCACACTGAAACAGTGGCTGAATCAAGAGAACTTTGGAAAGTAATAACTGCGAGTAGTAACTGCGAGTAATAACTGCGAGTAATAACCGCGAGTAATAACTGCGAGCCACTGTCCTTCAGCCAGCAAAGTATAAGCTGTAACCTGCCATCAAGTGCAAATATGGGATTATGGCTAAGCATTTACTCATTTATTAAATTGTTGACATATTATAACAAAACTGATATAATGATCTACATATTTTACTTTAAAAAAAAGATTTGTGCATGTTTACTGAAAATAAACTTCCCCAGGCTTCTCCTAATACTCTCAAACTGTTTACTCACTGGACTTCATTATTCCACCCACCAACAAAAACGACTCCAGTAATGTAATTCATTTCTACTTGTTTGTCTCAGATAAATCTCCATTCTGTCCACATTTAAATTTGTGACAAATACAGAAAACCTGCAGAGCCCATGATCAATAAATAAGACGCACAAGAAACTAACCTTTAGAATCTATTGCAGATTATATTAGCATCCATGCAAATTCTATAATCTTTAATGCATAGATCATACCCATAACAAATGCCCTGGTATTCATACTTTGACCTTGATCTTAAATTTGGTCAATGTTAAGAGACCTCATCCTCCACAATGTTTTTGTTTAGTTTATTATTGTCAAGTGTACCGAAGTAGAGTGAAAATCTTTTGTTTGCAAGCTATCCAGTCAAAGAAAAGACTGTCCATGATTACAATCATGCCATCAACAGTGCACAGATAAAGCTAATGTCACAAACTGCATGAGGATGAAGTCACACACAATGAACCTATGGTGAAACCCCTCTGGCAGATAGCTCAATGTGAATTAACGTTTCATTGCAGATAAATTGAAAATACAATAAATTTAGGATCTGGTCTTGGCAACTAGTTCAACCTTATCAACACCAAAACCTGCAGTCTAGAAAACAATACCAATTAGGAATAAGATAACTGGCAAGGACCAGTATGGACAGCAATCCCTGCTAAAGGACCACTTCGTTTAATGTTTAAATAGGTTTGGTTTCCCAGAATGATGTGCATGTCATCCCAGCAAACATATTTTCTAAATGAACTGTCAAATGCAAAGAAAAATAAAAATCAGCATTTTGTTTTGCCCATTATCTTGGTGCCAAGTTACTGTCTTGAAGTTGCTGCCCCTGGGTACCCGGTTTAAAATAAACCAGAATCTGACAGGAAGAAGTCACTGATTAAATTCTGCAGAAATTCAACAAGGCATTTTAATTCTGTAAACAGAGAATGACGAAACTACCTTAACCCTTTGTAGCTTACTTCCCCGATGCCTCTCAAATCACTATTTTTAAACGGCAACATAATAGTACAAGTAAAACAAATTGGGGAATAATCCAATAAATCAGGAAGATTCATATCTTTCTGTATAATAATTACATTAATTGTATATATTCACAAAATGCTGGAGTAACTCAGCAGGTCAGGCAGCATCTCAGGAGAGAAGGAATGGGTGACGTTTCGGGTCGAGACCCTTCTTCAATCTGAAGAAGGGTCTCGACCCGAAAACGTCACCCATTCCTTTTCTCCTGAGATGCTGCCTGACCTGCTGAGATACTCCAGCATTTTGTGAATAAATACCTTCGATTTGTACCAGCATCTGCAGTTATTTTCTTATACATTCATTGTTAAATATCACAAAATAATAAAATTACTCCCAACCACACCAATTATATTTGAGAATGTATAATAATGCACCCCCATCTGGAACTGGATCCTCCACTTCCTAACCCATAGACCATAATGAGTAAGGATAGATGCTAACACCAGTTCCCTGCAAGGATGCGTTGTCAGCCATTTACTATACTCTCTCAACACTCCTAACTGTGCAGCCAAATTCTGCTCTAACTCCACCTGTAAGTTTGCAGATAACAGCACCATAGTGAGCAGTATCTGGAACAATTACGAAATGGAGCACAGGAAGGAGATAGAGAACTTAGTGACAGTGTCAAGACAACATCTTCTCCCTGAATGTCAGCAAAATGAAGGAGCGAGTCATTGACTTCAGGAAGTGGGGTGGAGCACATGCTCTAATCTGCATCAATGGTGCCGAAGTGAAGATGGTCAAGACAGTGCAGTTCATAGGTGTAAATATTACCAACGGGTTTGTGCTAGTCCAAACACATTGAAGCTACCGCCAAGAAAGCACACCGGCCTCTACTTCCTCAGAAGAATAACGATATTTGGCATATCCCAAATGACGTACAAATTTCTACAGATACACCACAGAAAGTATTTAGGCATCACAACTTGGATTGGCAACTGCTGTGTCCAAAACTGCGAGATATTTCTGGGCACATTGATCTTTGCAAATCAAGAAAAGCAACTGCATCCTGCGATGTTCTTATACCAGCAATGTTGCTTAATTTTTTTCAAATTAGGCATGAGATGGGCCTCACAGCAACAAGAAACAATTACATGTTAAACACTGCCTATGAAAGGGTAAAGGTGATAATATTAAGAAGCAAAATGAAGGACAAAAGAATGATGATGAATATAAGCCTTCTCACCAATATAAAGAAACATGGTACTGACAAACCTCCTCACTATATTCTCAGGCTTGTTAAGTCAACAACAAAATAGCGCTATAGAGTAATTGTCCAAAACAATGTCGTGATGAAGGCCAAAAATCTCAACTGCTGCTCTCTTACCATTGTAACCAAGTGAAAAAATAAGTATTCACAAATGCTCAGGCAAATCTCCAGATCCATGCAATATCATAAAATTACTAAGAAACCTGCAACAATGCAAATAATGCTAATTAGGGAATACTGTGTAGGGAATATCGTAATGAGTCAGAAAGATTCATAAGTGTGCAATAATTACATTAATGATATAAAACTACTTAACACGCTAAGAATTAAACAGCACCCCAAACCACGCCACTTATTTCAGAGAATATCATGTAATTAAGCTCAAGTCATTCAAATGAATGGAAAATCATTCCCGATGTGAACACATTTGTGAGTCTGCACTGTGACAATTCGCTGTGCGAGCTCTGCCACGTCTCCTTTTTATTGCAACACATTATCAATCATTTGTAAGAACCAATAATTTTCCATGGACCAATGCCGTGGAACATGAGTGCATCCCGACACACTCGGCAAAAGTCTGACTGAAACCAGAAACCACTGCGAATACAGCATGTCATTTAGGGTGGTGCTGTGCCCATCAGAAAGGGCAAAGAAACAGGCCATTCTACGCTGCCAGTCTACATTAGACAATAGACAATAGACAATAGGTGCAGGAGTAGGCCATTCAGCCCTTCGAGCCAGCACCGCCATTCAATGCGATCATGGCTGATCACTCTCAATCAGTACCCCGTTCCTGCCTTCTCCCCATACCCCCTCACTCCGCTATCCTTAAGAGCTCTATCCAGCTCTCTCTTGAAAGCATCCAACGAACTGGCCTCCACTGCCTTCTGAGGCAGAGAATTCCACACCTTCACCACTCTCTGACTGAAAAAGTTCTTCCTCATCTCCGTTCTAAATGGCCTACCCCTTATTCTTAAACTGTGGCCCCTTGTTCTGGACTCCCCCAACATTGGGAACATGTTTCCTGGCATGATCAAATCATAGTAACCACTTTATTGCCATCTATTCTTCAACTATCCAACCAAATCAATTTGGAATATTGTGACAATTTCTATTCCCTCCATTAACTCTTGAATTTAAAGGTTACTTATATCAGCAAATGTTATGATGTTCTGCCTTTTCATTTAGCACAAATGTACTCATCTTCTCAATCACACTCTTGCCTCCATCTCTGATTCTCTTGTGACTATTAAAACAATGACTCACCATCACCTTGGCATTTCTCATATAGCTTTCATCTCAAGCTATATTACAACTGGAGCAATTCAGCACTTCAGGCAGCATCTCTGGAAAACATAGACAATATTTTGAGTCAGGGCCCTTCTTCAGTCTCGAGAAGAAGAGTCCTAACCCAAAACGTCACCTATCCGGTCTGTATCAAAATTATTAACATACACCATATTAAAAGAATAGCACCCACAAATGAACCGCAGGGATACCACTATAATTTAAACTCAAACAGATTTTTAAAAACTTCCACTAAATAACTCATCCATTAACTGCTTTAGCCATGATCGACATCCAACATTATCCTTCACGAGAGGGGCAGGAAGTGCATCTCCCATGTCCCCAGTTCTGTTCTAGCACTGCAAGTCAATTACTTTTCTGTAACTTCATTAGTCAATTCCTCATAAATTTCAAGAAAGTGAAACATATTTATTCTATTTCTCATTGACAAATAATTTTGATATCATTCCTGGAAAGAAGGGTCTCGACCCGAAACGTCACCCATTCCTTCTCTCCCGAGATGCTGCCTGACCCGCTGAGTTACTCCAGCATTTTGTGTTTACCTTCGATTTTAACCAGCATCTGCAGTTTTTTTCCCTCGTCATTCAGCTGCTGATGTGTTAGATATTGATCGCAGCTAACCAACCATTAAAACTTAAGAGTTAAGATGTCATGGTTGCACTCTAAAGTCAAAATTGCATAGTGGAACATCAGAAGTAGTTCACGGTAAAAGTTCACAGTCCAATGATAAAAGTTATAAATCATAGAAATTTCAGCTCAGGAGATGGCTCATCGAGTCGGTCAATTCATCAGTTAGTGAATTCTACATGGAATAATACAAATACACATATTTTTTTTTACAATCAAAAATCTCTTAATGAGAAATGAATGTTCACTTTCAGTGTACCAGTAATAGTCATGATAACGTCCCTTCCTTCTTTTGTATCATGTGAATAGCTCTGATTTACATTTACATGACATTCCATTTGCTACAACCTAAATGGTTAAAATTTACCTGATCAGTAATATAGCTTATGCCTGTAGTTACAACTACAGCCATTAGCCTTAATGCCATGGTAATTTTATTTACTACAATTGCCAGTGCTTCCACTTGAAATATATATTGATGTAAAAGAAGCAAGAGGCCCAAACTAAACTTATACAAAACTCTTAGTTACAATCAAAGCTTTATTTGGGGTTTTTTAAAACACTTTAAAAACAAATTTGTGACTAATGGAAATACTGAAAGCAAAGGCCATTACACCTGTACTGATGCAGAGTTTCTTTCAGATGTTATTTACCCTAAATTTCTCCCCCTTTATCTCTTTTCAAAGATTTTGTTGAAAAAAAGAACTTGCACTTTTGTTTCTTTTCCTTTACAACCCCGAAACTTTCCAAGATACTGAAACACTTTTCAAATGTATTCATGGTCTTAACTGTATACATACAACATCTAATTTGTACACTTCAAGGTTCTACAAGTATCAATGAGGTAATCTGTTTAATAATATTGGTTGAAGGGCAAGTATTAGCCAGCATTCTGAAAGAATTGCAGTGCTATTCCTTATGTGTTGGGAGTTTTTCTGTTACAGCAGGGCTTTAATTTACTGCTTCATTTGAAATGTGGTACCTGACTGCAACATTCCTGTGGTATCAGTGTACATATGTGCTTACATCTTTAAAGTAGAACTCGAATGAAGTAAAAATATTTAAGAATGTTTTAGTTCAAACTTTCCAAATGTGTCCAATAAAGCCCCTGTTTTAAAACCGATCTTTTGTGACAACAGTTTATAAAATAAAGATTTCATAATTTAGTCCATAAACACAAATTTTACAAATATGCCACACATTAAGTCTCAAATGGTTGTTTCCCCATCTTCCATGCAAATGCTCAAACATAGAGGTGACCTTTTTAAGTCATTGTGAGACATACCTCCTCATCCAGCACCTGCCTATATTCCACAAAGTCATTTATTAAGTGGGCGGGACCCATCACTTCAGTCTTGGCCTTTATCCAATCCATTGAAAACATCAGTGAGCAGAGTTCCTATGAAAAATAATTTCGATGTTCAGTACTGAATTTTGAATTGAATTGTTGAAAGAGTAAATGTAAAATATAACCTGTCCATAAAACTAAAAGTTAAATTCATACTCTGGAAATTACAAGACAAGCAACAACATTCCTTCACAAGAATGTAACACATTAGCCACATGTTGCTATTGAAACTATCCAGAAAGTAAGTGTGCTCTTGACTAGAAGGGGTTAGAAGGAATTTGATACAGAATTGCTGCTCAAGCAGTACATTTATGCAATTAATTGAGTCTGCCTGTTTCATCTTCGGTGAGGTAAAAGCAGAGATTACAGACAAGTTTACCCAATCTTAGCCTGGCATATTACAACAATCTCAGAATGCTACTGACTTCAGTCATATACATTGCAGGTCATAGTCCAAGTGACTACATGCAAACAGTTAGAGAGTTACATGTGATGGCAAATGAAAAACAAAGATCGAAACAAAAGGTAAGCCACCAAGGTTGTATCCTATTCACTCATTATTTGCTATTTAAACTTGCCCTAATAAAAATACATATTCAAATTAATTAAACTAACTCTAAAGAACATGAAAAATGTTAGTAACATTCTACATTCTTACCCAATTTCAAAAGACTATCAGCCAGATCATATTCTTAATTATTTCAGTTATGGTTACTCGGGTAAAATTACAATGGTTCAACTGCATGTATTACATTTTAAGAGTGATGGGAAATGATGAAATATTTACAACGCAAGTCATTATGGACTCAACTCCTTTGTTGAAAAAAAACACATTATTAAATTCCTGATAATGAAAAAGCTAATTTATTAATCTATAAAATAAGAAATTTAATACACTGGCTTATCTGAAATACAAACTCAATTTCTAACAATTTTCTTACAAAAATTATTTTGTGATGTAATACTCATTACCATCCCTATGTGAAGCATGCAGATTAACTATTCCATTAGGAGATGGAATTTAAAAAGATTAATTATGTATAGAACGTAACTCAGTTAAAGATCCCACCCCCGATTAAATTACTTATTCTTTTCTTCAAAAGAAATATTTTATTCTTTCCTCGCCAAGTCACTCTGGCCATGAGAGAGAGGGAATGAAAATGTCACTTAGGAAT
Source organism: Rhinoraja longicauda (assembly GCF_053455715.1). NCBI lineage: Eukaryota > Metazoa > Chordata > Chondrichthyes > Rajiformes > Arhynchobatidae > Rhinoraja > Rhinoraja longicauda. Next base: position 23,437,741 of record NC_135975.1, read on the forward strand.
ATGTAAAAAATTGCTTGGCAGCACTTCATTATTTGATTATATCTATACCGGAAAGCAGAACAATTGCCTATGAATGAATGGAAGATTTAAATCCCAACTATTACTTTCAATAGTCAATAGTCAATAGTCAATTTATTTGTCACATACACATAAATGTGCAGTGAAATGAAAAATTACCCGCAGTTCAACAATAAGACCAATAAAAATAAGCAATAAAAATGCAATAACACATACAATCATAAACCAACATCAAACAAAAGAAGCATCCATCATAGTGAGTCGCCTCCAGTCACCTCCTCACTGTGATGGAAGGCCAGAATGTATTTTTCTCTTCTCTTGCCGTCTTCTCCCGTGGTCAGGCTGTTGGAGTTGCCACATCGGGGGGGGTCGGGGCTCCCGACATTGAAGCGCCGCGCCGGATGGTGAAAGGTTCGCAGCGGGCCGACCCAAGCCCCGCGATCCGGGGTGGGCGAAGACGCTGCCGCTGCTGGAGCTCCCGATGTCGGCCCCCACCCAGGGGCCTGCGGGCTTCCGACGTCCAGGCGTCCCGCGCCGAAGCCTCCGGAGACGAGTCGCAGCCGCTCCCGCAGCCTCTGAAGGCAGCCAACGCCGCAGGTGGTAAGTCCGGGCGCGGGCTCTGCGAACCAGAGCCCGGGTGGTCCCAGCTGGAGCCCGCCAGCTCCAGGTGCATGGCCGATGGTAGGCCGCAGCGGGAACGGAGACACGACACAGAAAACAAAGGTCGGGTCTCCGTTCGGGAGAGACAATGTTACAGTTCCCACCCCTCCCCCCCCCCCCCCCCACATAACACACAACCGCAAACACTATATCATATTTAAACTACTATTAAGACAAAAACAACAAAAAACACAAAAGACAACGGACTGCAGGCAAGCCGCAGCTGCGAGGGCAGCGCTGGCTCCAACTTTGTATCTTCATTTGTAATCAGCCGGAGATCTGAAAAGGTCAGTTGGTTTCCATATTCTCAACAATACAGCTATAATGAAATGTCTATTTACATGGTTGTTTTTGCAGCTAAACTGAATTTTACATAATTACAACTGTAACACACATCCATTAATTGTACAACATCCAAATATCTTTGCAATAAAATGGATTGGAACTTGTGAATGGAAAACAAAAAGCAACAGCTTTAACTTTCTTCTGTTAAATTTAAAACAATTCTTGAGATTAAATTCAGAGGTATCTCTGGTGCATTAATTCAAAGCCATCTGCATTCACGGGCCACCACCTCAAATGAATTAAAGGTATCACAAAATGCTGGAGTAACTCAGCAATCAGGCAGCATCTCAGGAGAGAAGGAATGGGTGACGTTTCGGGTCGAGACCCTTCTTCAGACCCATTCGTTCTCTCCTGAGATGCTGCCTGACCCGCTGAGTTACTCCAGCATTTTGTGATATCTTCGATTTGTCCCAGCATCTGCAGTTATTTTCCTACCTCAAATGAATTAATCACTACCGAGTGAAATTAATTTAAAAAAATCCAAGTTATTGTGCTACAAATTAAAAATACAAAAATATTACACAAAATCAATATCATCCATTTAAATATGCCCAAAATAGAAACAAAAATCCTTTTCCAGGATACTAACAGCAGAGTGCACAAAATCATGCAATTTTTAAAGTGATGCCACTGAAATATGTCTGGAACTAACTCATGAATCTACCATTTAAGAAATCCCAGATGACTTTGTCAAGCAAATGGCAACTAAAGCAAAACAAATTGAAAAGCAAGTAACAATTGGTAATTTGAATAGCAAGAGTCATGTTATAATGCAATAACTGTTTCATGACAAGGCTTAACCACCCACACAGTTAAAGCTATCTGCTTGTCAAATATAAAGTTTCTAATGCAATCAGGTAAAATAAATATCATCAGAATATTCAACCTTTCAAATGTATATAATGGAGTAATTAAACAAAGGAGACCTTATTAATTTATCTTCACCGCAGCATAAAAAAGAATTCCTAATAATAGCACAAGAAAAAAAATCTTAATTGTTTCTTCTGTGGTTACATTTATGGCTGCTTGAAAACTAAGTAAATATAAACGGTTTTTAAATATGACATTTTAAACATGAAATAGTTCATAAAATCAAGGAAGAAATGAACATTTATGGCCACACATAAGGTTATTAGCTCAATTGATCGAAAATTGTTTCTGGGTGTAAAAAAGCCATGATAACCTTGAGAGTGTTACACAATGGGCGGCACGGTAGCGCAGCGGTAGAGTTGCTGCTTTACAGCGAATGCAGCGCCGGAGACTCAGGTTCGATCCTGACTACGGGTGCTGCACTGTAAGGAGTTTGTACGTCCTCCCCGTGACCTGCGTGGGTTTTCTCCGAGATCTTCGGTTTCCTCCCACACTCCAAAGACGTACAGGTATGTAGGTTAATTGACTGGGTAAATATAAAAATTGTCCCTAGTGGGTGTAGGATAGTGTTAATGTGCGGGGATCGCTGGGCGGCGCGGACTTGGTGGGCCGAAAAGGCCTGTTTCTGCGCTGTATATATATGATATGATATGATAATTGTTTTCTTGCACTGTGGTCTTGGCAACAATAAATGGAAAGGCTATGACCAGATCAAGACAGGATTCTGTGGCCAGTATAAGTACATGTTCTACATGGTACAAGTACCAATAATTACATTTATTATGGTACAAGTACATTTTCTATTTCAATATAGTTATTTCAGCAATGGCAACCAGCATCTTTAAGGCAGGTTTTACTTTTTGAGACAATGTGTTCACAAAATGAGTACTGACCTTTTTCAAATTGGCTTTGGCCATGTGGTCTGCCAGAAAACTGTACCAATAAATACAATCCTCATCAGAAGGAGATGGAAACACATTTTTATATGTCTTCTGATACTGACGAACCATTTTGACATGTAAATCCTAAATAAAAAATAAAGTAATCCATTACTCTTCAAGTGTTCTAATAATATATAATGTGCATAAATTGGATAGTCTTGTACTCATTTATTTTTCTCAAATACACTGTTTAAAAATGAAAATTGGGAACTTGCTCCAATTGTAGGTCTCAACTACAATTTTGAAAATGGCAGAACATTCACTGCACATATTCTGACCATTGGTTTGTACATTGTGGGGATCTACAGATGGGTGGCGCAAAGGTACAGCTTGCTGAGCTTGGCATCAGCTCCAGTGACCAGCTTCAATCCAGACGTTGTGTGCCTATTTGTACATTCATTGTGTGGGTAATCCCTGGGAGTATTGGTCTATTCACACATCCTAAAGAGATTGGGATTGATAGATAAATAAGCCATTAAAAAATTGCCTTCGGTGAAGGTGAGGGGTGAAATCAAAGGAAGATTGTGGAGAATAGAATGCAGGAAAAATTATTGAGAATAGGATTAATCTATGAGCCTGCACAGATAGGCCAAAATACCATTGAAGATGATAATTCATTTGGAGTGTTCAGCGGATGCAGGGATTGAAGAGTATAAAGTAACTTCAGATGACCACCATTCAACAACACCCCACACACTATTGTATTCCAGACTTTACAAGAATTGTTAGCAAACAAGGCTCACACCAAGAGCACTCTGACCAGTACATGCTCGGTATAGATGGCACGGTATTTTTTTATTATTTTTCACCTTTGCTGCCTCTTGTCCATCAAACATAAATGATTGTAATCTCAAGTGACTTTGTAAACATTTTGTGAGTAATATCCAAAATATCTGGCACCTCTTTGGAAATGCAATATTTCTGTGCACATGCATTCGAATAGTTTAGTGATGCAGCATGAAAACAGGCCTTAGGCCCACTGAGTCCACGCCAACCATCACTAATCCCTTCAGACTAGTTCTATGTTATCCCACTTTACACTCTGGGGGCAATTTATGAAGGCCATTTAACCTACATCTGCATGTCATTGGGACGTGGGGGGATACCTTTACATCTGGAGGAAACCCATGTGGTCACAGGGAAAACAAGCAAACTCCCTGGTCACAGGGAGACAGCACCCGAGGTCACGATCGAACCTGGTTCTTTGGTGCTGAGGCAGCAACTCTAACAACTGTACAACAGTTCCACCCAGTTAGTTAATTAAAGTAAAACTAATGTAGACAAGAAGTCAAGCATGCAAAATGACGAACAGGACAAGATGTTTATAGAAATAAGATCTACCATAAGTTGATCTTGATTTTGTTCAGTCAGAAAGTCCAATTGTAAATCATGCAGGTAATACCGAAAGGATCTCTTGTTTCGGTCACAGAATAGTAAAGATTTGTTGACAAAAACTTGTAAAATATCTTCCACTTCTTCCACATCCATTTCCCACAGAATACACAGAACCTGTTCAAGATATGAAAGATCACAATAATAAATATCACAAGACATTTCAAAATTTTTATTCCTCTAAAGAAAATTAATTGCAAGCATCAATCAATATATATGCCCCACTTCCTTTGATCAAGACCTATACAAATTTTATCTGAAGTTCTAAGTGTTTAATATCCCAGATTCATACACCAAAATTCAAAACATCTTTGAAAACATATGGCAATATGTATTGTAAAGCAAAAAATGAGAACTCTTTGGCATTTGATTGGTATACTTGCAGGGATGGTTCTAGTTAGTTGAAAAACAAATTAAAAGGCAGACCTCACTCTAACAAATATAATGGATGAATCACGCTGAAAGATGTCAAAATATACAGCAAATTTGCATTCACCCAAGTCCACAAAAATGCAAGCAAAATGTATTTTGTCTTCTCGGTTCTTACTTTGATTGACCGCTATCAAACCACTTGCACACTGAGGCACCGCGCTAGAGTGAAAACGGTGTTATGTGAAAAGTTTTGATCCATCCAGGAGACAATTACTTCAGTTCAGTTAGATTATTGTAATATAAGGTGGCCAAATGTATCTCCACATCATCTTGACAGATTTATTGGTAATGTTTTATCAATGTATAAAATGAATCATATTATATGCAATTCCACAGTTTTCTTCAGAATAATTCATTTTCATTATGTTTAAGAACCAGTTTTCTTTGCACTATCCACAATTACCTATTTTCGAAAGGCTGTCAAAAGGATTGATGTAATCAAACTCCACTGCTCACTACAGGCAAGTTTCAAAATGGCCCATGACAGAAGTGATAAGTTTGAATAAATATAAACAGAAACTATTCTACAGATAATTCTGCTCATTCCACAATGCAGCAAATGAAATTACAATTAAATTTTCAGTGCGTCTTTTCAGTAACTTCATACCGCCATCTGTAAAGAACATTACAGAGTTTACTATTTACTCAGAGCTCCCAATTAAATAAACTTAATATCAGAAAGTGCCCTCCAGGTCACATAATAGAAATCAGCCGACTTATTCACATGTTTACACCTTGTCCAAAAGTGATAACTATCCATGGAAGTAGAGGGTCTGGTTTTCCAGCAGCATCTGCCAATTTACCAGTAGCTGAAAACCAACAAGACATGCTTGGCTGCATCACCACCCGTCTCCTTTTCTTGTGCCTACGGGATACTGGCATAACATACAATTGCCTGTAAACGTATATTAAAATGTCAATTATATTCTCCCACTTGCTTTGAATATAGTGGACCAAGAAGATGCATTATCTTATTTGGTACTAATAACACAAGATGCCATTCAACCCATGCCAGCTTCCAAAGAAGCTATCATCAGTACTATTTTCCCACTCTTTATTTCCCTATGACTTGTTCATACTTGTTCTCACGTGCTCATCAACTCACCTTTTTTCCTTTGACATTAATCCATATTACGGGATAATTTGTAGCAGCCAATTAACTTTTGGAACATGGAAGAGAAAATGCAGAATCTGAAGAATAGCAAAGGGGTCAAGATTGAACTCTGGAGCTGTGAGGCATTGGTGCTAACTAGCGTGCCATCTAAAATTCTAAGCCACTATAAGTGCCTTGAATGTTCATTTGCAGTCTGTGCACTCTCTCTGTGAGGAGATTTCAGGAACTGACTAGAATTTTATTTACAGCTTTAGAAATACTTAGATAGATCAAAGAATGTTCAGGCCTCTACGGCAAGTTTCCTGAGCCACTTTGGCCTAATAATTTGGCAAAGACCAAGAATCGCTTACAACTAGCAAATGATCCCAAGATGGATATAAACACAAGTCAACTCAATGCAGACTTCTCCCACATATTACCACCTGCTAATGAAAAATCACAGGTATCAAACTTTTAAATGCAAATTCACATATTATTAGAAGAGAGTAGAACTTGCCTTAGTTGGTACTTTCACATCTTTTTTAAGTATAGAGAGGTCCTTGTAGTATTCTCTATGGTCCTGCTCCAATACCTCAATGCTAATTGCCATAGCCTCATCGAGTGCCTCATAATCATAGGAGGATGACTTACGAATTCTTTTGAACTGTTTACTCTGCAGCTGTTTGAGGTAATAAGCCCAACGATTTGGAAATTCTCTCAACAAAGCACCAATAAGGGAGACAACCAGAGGAGAACCTGAAAAATATTAATACATGTTTCCAATTAAAGTATTTCCGAAAAATAGCTAGATTATTGGTATTGGTTTATTATTGCCACGTGCATCAAGATGCTGTGAAAAATTATGTTATATGTGCCATCCGGGCAAATAATACCGTAGGTGGTGCAAAATGGAAAATAAACAGAGAACAAAATGTGGTGTTATTTTATAAAGCTAGAGCCATGAAAAGGTCAGTTATTATGTTGGCAAACAATGTATCACATTATGATTAAAGCTAATTTTTAAACAAGCTCTGATCAATTAAATAATTTTTCCCATGATTATCAAAGCAAACTGAATCTTCCATGGCCTCTACTCCAAGTTTCCTAATCCAGTTTGGCTCAATAATTTGGCACAGACCAAGAATGCTTACGGCTAACAAAGGATTCCACGGAGAACAGAAATGCAAGAGCAACTCAAGCAGACTTCTCCCACATAGGGTTACCCACTGGGTTACCACAGCACTTTGTGTCTATTTTTGTATGCTGACCTTTAGCATTATGTTTTCTAATTGCGGATGGTGGGCATTTGGAATGAAATGACTACTAGATCTTAATCACTATATCTGGAAAAGACAATTTAAACTTTAATAATGTAAAATGCAGTTCTAGGAAAAACCATAACCAGCTTCAAAAAATTAAGGCCATTCAATCATTCATTCCCTTAATAGCCTATCCCCTTCCACATTATCTTCCTCCTCTGCTTCTCCAAACAATCTATTCAATAAACATTATAGCCCAGAAGTAAAATAATTTAAATCCCAACTCGTTCTCTAATCTCTGCTTAAACCTGCGATCCATGGTGATAATCTCAATCAGATCAGAATCTGTTTCATTTAGATTTCCGAATGTGAACACATACTCTGGCACTTCATCTCTTCAACCAAGCCATGACCTTTTACAAGATGCCAGCCAAGTTAACTTATCTTGAACCATTACCAAATACACCAGATAAAGTCTTACCCACACCCTTACTCAACAAGAATAGAGATTTAACACAATTCCCTTTCTTGATTCCACACTGTCGCCTGTACTGAGCTGCTAAAACCTCAAATTTAATATTATGCCCTGCAGTCCAAAAGTCTTTCCCTATTTGCCACGTAACGCAAACATCTGCTGTTCATTAATTTACCTGCCCAAACCATTCAGAGCTCCATGATTTTGATTTACCGTCTCCATTGCCTGAAATTCTCTCCTCCTTACTGCATCTCTGATACTTGAACCTCATCCCAAAACCTCAAGATGCCAAGAAGTTATAATAATTTGATTACAAACATAATGTAGACCAGCACTATGAAAGAAGCTTTACATTTTTAGTAGGAAAGAATGATTATTTTTGAATGAACCCGTTGACTGCAAAAGAGATTAGCACTGGGGCTGCAAAGTGTAAAAGGGAAGAGCAGTATAGGCAGGTACTTCTCTTTATAACTACATAAGAGCATTCAAGACTACAGTAAAACTCCGATAATCTGTCAAAGATTGTTCAAAATTCCCGATGGTTCAGCATCTGTTAACTGGGATCTAATTAGCATACTTCCTTTAAACTCCATTTTCCTCGCTACCTTTAAAATATACAGGTTCCGTATACCGTATTCCATTTAACGTCAATTGGCTCACTGGAAAACGTATTGTACATCAAAAAGTGAATTAAAAGTGTGTTGGGATTTTACTAAGAATAACATCCTACGTCTGGAAAATCTGCCCATTCAGTACCATTGAAGTGGTTAGGTGCTGTCTTATTGGAGTTTTACTGTAATTCGCTTCGGTGGTCATGTCACACATACTTCTAATTCAAATCCTTTTTTGGTGAACTTTACCTTGCATTTATCTCCCAATGTTATCTGGAGTCTCAACTCATTTTTTAAGTGAGAGTGTCTGCCACAATCGAATTTCAGTATTTGAGTCTTCAGCTCCTGAACTGTACTTCAGGAAAGAGTCATTGCCGATAGGAACAAGGCGAGGGAACAAGAGAAAATTGGAAAAGAGGGTGGGAAAATAATGTGAATCGTACTTCTTTGCAACAATCTGATTTTTGTTACAGGTGAATGATAGCCAAATGAAGGCTAGTGTGTTATTGCACATGTTTTTTTAAAAATTGTATATTTGTAAGCATTCCAATGTTAAAGGAAGAAAATAATTTGTGACATCTGAGTTTCTCAGGCTTAAAGCTTAAAGATGGATGCTCCAGGAAGCAGAGAATTTCCTGGAATTAACAACAACCAACAATTGAAACGAACAAATGTGAATAAATAAATCATACTCAGTGCCATAATTTAATATTGTTAGCTGAGCACTTTTACCATTTGTCCAGAAGAGTGTTTCTATTTAAAGAACTGGAATATGAACACATCGTAACATAATCTTCTCAAGGTGAAAATTATTATATTCACATCCAGAGAAAAAACTATGAAGGCCAAAACTCTGGCGTTCAATAATCTGAGGTGGCATTGGACACAATTCAAAGTGCCAAATTTCTTCATAGCTGGACCTCAAGGAAGAAAGAAAGGTATCACAAAAGTCCAATTAAATTATTGATTAAAACTCTGCAGCACCTCATCAAAATGTGTTTTACTCCAAGCAGTTTCACTTGTCAGTAAAAGATTTCAAACACATTGCCTTAGATATGTATCATAGTCCACAAAACAAATTCGATATTTTTATTGCCTTATTACTGACAGTAAAGACCACCACTGTCCTCAAGTTAATATCGCAAGAACTTTCTAATCATCCACAAGAGAGAGGCCCTTTGTTTTGCAGTTCTCCATTAAACATTGCTATGAAGCATTGCTATGTTCTCTGCATATACATCATGCTAAGCTCCTGCAGCACCATCTGTCACAAAAGGCTAGAAAACCGGTGCACTAGAATCTCATTGCTCCAGTTTATAGCTGTTTGAGAAAAGTCAAATGGACAAATTATGGAAGTGTGTCAAGGGCTATTTTCATTGTTGTTAACAAAATGGCTCTCAAATAAATAACAAACGAGAAAGTGAAATTGCTCCGGTGCTGTTTGATTCTGTTTTCTGTTCAGTGAACTGCTATTTGTTCCCCATGTGTAAGTGAAAATAAGAATGACATTACATGGCCTAGAGCAAGACTTTGGCGAGTTCTTGTATTTTCCTGGTCCTTTGACCTATTTTCAAACAATGCCAATTAATTCCAATTAGATGAAGTGGGAGAGAAAATATAGTACACGAAGGAATAAACAATTCCAATTACAATTCAAATCCTATTACAGCAATATTGAAAGATAATTTTTTTTGCCAAATTTGAATAAATGAGTCCATACGATGAAACAATAGTTTACTTGCTCAGGAGAGAGCAGTTAGAAATACTGCAACTGTCTCGGCAACCATTTGAAAGCTACTTCCTTCTACCTAGGGTAAAGCTTCTAAATGGAATGAAAATTAAAAATAATTTCAGATTATGAAAAGGCTGAAATAAAAACAGAAAATGCTGGAAAACCCAGCAGGTCAGGCAACATCTGTGGAAAAAAAGAAGTCAATGTTTCAGATCAGCAGTCTTTTGTCAGAACTGGGAAAGAGAGATGCATGGCAGTTTTCACTAGGAGAAAAGGTGGAGCAGATATATGAACGACAAGATGAATGGACTCAACAGATCAGTTAGCATCTGTGGAGGCAAAAGGTGTTGGTCAACGTTTCAGATTGAAATCTCTGCATCAGGGCTGCAATGAGATGAAAGGTTTATAGCACGGCAGTGTGTGTGTGCGTAGGCTGGTAACTGAGGGGACAATAGGTTGATAGAATCGAATTGGGGAGGGGATGGGAAAGTAAAACAACTACAGAAGAAAACAAGGTGGGCAGGTGAGTGTGTTTCGGAGAATGCCACGGCTGTGGGTTATGTGAAATTGGAAAATTCAATGTTCATACCATTAGGCAAGTGGAATGTGAGATGTTGTTCTTCCAATTTATATTTAAGAATGGAGAGGGCCGAGGATAGATAGCATGGTGTGGGAGTGGGAAGGAAAGTTAACAATGACATGTGATCGGTGGCTCAAGATGGCTACTGCTGAAGGAGTCCAGGCACTTTGCAAAAGAGTCACTTAGTCTACACTTGGTTTCATCAATGTGGAAGAGGCAACATCGCAACTACTGAATGTAATTGACCACGAAGAAGTGTAGGGATGGGTGTTGCATCCACTACAATTACTGGGATAAATGCCAGATGATAAGCAGCGGTGGTTGGGGAGCGATGAAGGGGTCACGAATAGAGTGGTGCCAGCGAAAAGCAGAAAGTGGGAGAAAGGGACAAGTGTGAACAATGGTGGGATCATGTTTGATAACCCGTATCACTTCCAACCTGGTCTACTGCGTTCAGTGCTTATAATGTGGCTTTCCAACATTGGAGAAACCAAGTATAGACTAGGCAACCACATTGCAGAGCACCAGCACATTCTGCCTCAGCCATCTTGAGCTTTTAACTCTCCATCCCAATCAGTCTGTCCTCGGCCTTCTCCATTGCTACAAAGAGGCCAAATACAAATTGGAAGAACAACATCTCATATTTCACTTGGGTAGCTTACAGCCCAATGGAATGAATATTGAATTTGCCAATTTGAAGTAACCCGCACCCCAGTCTTCTGCTCCCTAACACACTCACATGACCACCTTTTCTTGTTCACCTATCACATTCCCTTCCCCCACTGGATTCCATCTGTCCAACACCCCTCTCAGTCTGATTTCACTGATCACCTAACAATCTCCCACACACCCCTCCATCTAGTACTTCTATATATTAGCAATCGTTCTCCTTCCTGCTCAGACCTGACGCAGGGTCTCGGCCTAAAACTTGATTTATATCTTAGCCTCGAGAGATGCTGCTTAACCCACTGCATTCTTCCAGGATCTCATTTTTGGTCCAGATTCCAACATCTGCATTCTTTTTCATCTTCATACTTATGGTTTTCATCGTACTTCTTTTGAATTGTAACATGGAAATTTGAGTTTGTCAGCTTGAAGTGTGATTGGCAGAATATGTGGTATGAAGAATATTTTATATATACCAGAAAAGCAGGTCAGTGTTGATTAGCATAAAGTTGCACACTAGTTAATTATACACAAATTTACAAAGACAAGAACACGACATGACATAAAACATATTGGCCCAGTTTTTATTACAGATAGAAAGTTACTCACCATGGACCTCAATTAAAGCAATGCAAAATGTTTTAGCAGGCTCCAGAGCATAGATTTCCTTAAACACAATGTCACTTTGAGTTTGGAACTATTTTTAGGATATGTGTTGCATCTTGTACTGGGAGAGGCAGGAGGCAGGTGTGTCAGTCAACCATATTGAACATTTATCATCCACAGTAATGCAGCAGGTAAAAGGCGAGGATTATAATTCATACTATTAGAATTTGCAGAAATCCAAACAAAGATTGGAAATACGTATAGGATTAAGTGAGAAATTAAAATACCGCAAGCTTTGAAAAATGAAATCAACCAACTTTTAAAATCTTTTGAGAGAATGGTAGTCTTCACTTCAGCAGTAGGTTTTTTTAAAGACTAGTATATTGCTTAGCAGCACTTGGATTTAGTAAGCCACTAAAAACTCCTTTACTCATAATTGAGTAAAGCTTAACATTTTTTCTTTTTTTGATAGTGAAACAGTGCAGCTGATGGAAGAGATGGGTATCACTGACAGCATTTGCTGGATTCCAGGTTTAACTGCACAGATGTAAATACCAGATGTTGCTCTCAGTGAAAACTGGAGGTAAACATTTTCCAGTGTTACTCCACAAATTACAGGCCAGTATCTTTTTTCCCCAACTTACTTTAGAGATTGCTTCCTTTCTAACCCACAAAACCAAATGCATTTGTTTATAGTGCTCAATTAAGAAGCTGGAAAGATTCAGCTCCAGTAAATGTGATTCGATTACTTCTTTAAGCCCGCCCTGAACACGCGTTCAACACATAGGAAGTGTCTGTTCCGCATAACATTGTTATAATATTTGAAGTATGAATCAACTGACACTCCAAAGGTAGTATTCTGAATTTAACAATTTATTGCTTAAGTAAAAGGCACTTACATTATAAAGAAAATGGAATCGAGATGTATTCCTTAGAAAAATACATGAAACTAAATTCTCCTGCAAAATGCATTCAAATCATACAGCTGAAGTTATATAATTGGATCTCAATATCCATTAAACTGGCAATATTATTTGCCAAAGTTATAATGAAATTAAGAATGATAAGTTAATGCTAAAATTCAGTTTTTGATTGGCATGTATTTCAAAACTTCATCCTATGAGTGATTTAAATCATGCAACTTTGTCTTATGACACACAGTAGTTTCAATATTAATCTATATATATTATACTGATCTTCAGATACACAAGTACTGTGCAGGAAGTTATCATTTTACAATTCAACAAAATCCAACATTACCATAATTACGTATTGCTTTACGAAAAGAAACGAGCTTCAAAACTGTGTTACACTGCCATTCAGTGGTAAAGCTAAATACTGCAGCACCAATGCAAAATAACAACGTAGCAATGCAAGTAACTGAAGACAAACATAAACTGCTGGAGTAACTCAGCAGGACAGGCAGCATCTCTGGAGAGAAGGAATGGGGGACGTTTCGGGTCGGGACGTTTCGGGTCGGGACCCTTCGTCGGACTGCACCCGAAACATCCTTTCTATTCCTTTTCTCCAGACATGCTGCCTGTCCCACTGAGTTACTCCAGCATTTTGTGTCTATCTTCGGTGTAAACCAGCATCTGCAGTTCCTTCCTACACAATGCAAAATAACTGCTCCCATTTAGCTATTCTTGTAGCTAAAGAAAACGCAGGCATAATCTGTCTTTTTGGTTATAGCTTCTCTCCAATTCTATCCAGTGTTGTTTCTTACTTGCAAAGCAATCCATTTAGTTCCCATTCTCCTTTAGATGACTTACCTTTGCACTCCTGCACTATGGTGTGTGCTTCATCTGGCAAACAGGAGACCTTCAAATTAACAAAACGTGCTAGTATTTCCAATCCTTCATCATTGCTCAGGCCACTTTGCACCAAAATGAGGAATTTATTCCCTGCAAAACATTTTTTAAAGTTTAATGAGTGTTTATCTGTAGGATTTACTTATCTAATTCGTAAGGCTGATTGGAATCACGATTCAATAACAACCAAGATGATTTGAGATTTTCAGAGATAAACAGGAATCTGCCTATCCTATGTCATTTGAATGGTAATTGTCTGCTTGTATTCTCATTTCATCAGGCGAGAGAGGTACCTAATGGTGAGGCAGATTCGATCTTTGAATAGACTCTAGTCCTCAACAGAAAATCTTACCAAAAAACAGAAATAATAAATCAATTCCCCAAATACACCCACGGTAGTAGAAGATTGTGACTCTAATTTCACGTTCATGCAAGTTAACTGTATCTTTTATTTGCCAATTTTTAATTAACTTGAAATTCCTGCAAAGTAGTGCACAAAGTATCCACCTGCTTATTTCATTTGTACCTGTCGTGGGACCCAGCACAAACATCTGTGTCCTCTGGTCTTAGACCCTCCCACTAGTGGAAATACCTCTGCACATCCACTTTATCCAGTCCTTTCATTATTCAGTAAATGTCAATGAGGTCCCTCTCTCATCCTTCTAAACTCCAGCAAGTACAGGGCCAAAGCCGTCAAACATTAACCCAATCATCCCCGGGATAATTCTCGTAAACCTTCTCTGGGCCCTCTCCAATGCCAGCATAACCCTCCTCAGATATGTGGCCCAACACTGCCCACAATACAGCAAATATGGTCAGACCAGTACCCTATAAAGCCTCAACATTACATCCTTGCTTTTATATTCTAGTGCTAAAATGCTAAAATATAAAAGCAGGGATGTAATGCTGAGGCATTTTAGGGTATTGATCAGACAGCTTTTTGATTATTTGAAGTATACTCTCTCATGACCATAATTCTGTGCTGCATTACCTCCAAGCGGTTTGTTGCCCACATACTGAATATCTGAATAAAGTATCTCAAATGGAGTTTGATCACTAATAAATTCTAAATAGTTTGTTGTAATGGCTCAGAACTCATTGCTAAAATACATGACACTAACAGTATTTATAAATTTGAGGGCAACTCATTTTGGGTAAAAATAATAATTCAGACATTCTGATTTAAGATGCACGTTTTATTTGCTATACAATAACAAGTCGCTAAATGCTGGAGTAGCACAACAGGTGAAGCAACATGCCTGGAGAACATGGATAGATGATGTTTTGGGTCGGGACCCTTCGTCAGACTGATTGCAGGAGTGGGGAGTGGGGGGGGGGGAGAAGCTAGAACAATGGAGGGGTCTTCAGATTTCTTCCATTTAAGTATTTTAAACAAATAATACATTACAGCACTGAAAATTCTTAGAAATTTTGAGTTTCATCGATCAGGATTTAACTGCCGGAGACTTCTAAAAAATATTTTTAGTTGCTCGCTTTTAATCTCTCTGAACTCAACCTTCCATTCCTTTTTTGGACACAAATAGCTGGAGTAACTCAGCGGGTCGTACAACGTCTCTGGAGAAAAGGTGTCGTTTCGGGTCTGAGTTACTCAGCTACTCCAGCTTTTTGTGTCTATCTTCGGTGTAAAGCAGCATCTGCAGTTCCTTCCTGCACATTCCTTTTTTGGACTTGATTTCAGATTTCAAATCCACCACTTCAATACAAATTTTCTTGAACATCTCTGTGCAATTCACTTTTAAAAACATTAAAAAGACTAGACACTAGAAATCATTAACAGAAACATAAAGCGATGGAAACCATCAGCAGGTCAGGCAGCATCTAGGGAATGAAAATAAGAAAATTGTCACTTCGGATCAAAGACCCTTCATCAGAACTGCGAGAGAGATAAAAGCAAGTTCAGTGCAAGTTGAAGAGTGGGTGGGGAGGGGAGGGCAGTGGAGAACGATTAGAATCTCTGCTCTCATCCTCTCTCCTGGACAGAGCAAAGAGTTCCCCTTCCACTCCACCAGTCTCGGCAAAACATGGAACAATCTTTGACATTTCCACAAAGGATCCCCACCAGGGCAGCACAGTGCCGCAGCAATAGAGTTGCTGCTTCACAGCGCCAGTGACCCATGTTCGATCCCGACTACAGGAACTAACTGTGTGGAGTTTGTATGTTCTCCCTGTGATCATCTGGGTTTTCTCCGGGTGCTCCGATTTCCTGCGACATTCCAAAGATGTGCAGGTTAATTGACTTCTGCAAATTGCCCCAAGTGTGTAAAATAGAACTAGTGTATACTAGTGATCGCTAGTCGGCACGGATTTGATGGACTGAAGGGCCTGTTTCAACATTATATCTCCAAACTAAACTAAACATATGTGTACGAAGGAACTGCAGATGCTGGTTTAAACCGAAGATAGAACCAAAAAGTTGGATTAACTCAGCGGGTTAGGTAGCATCTCTGGAGAAAATCAATAGGTGACATTTTGGGTCGAGACCCTACTTCAGACTAAGAGTCAGGGTAAAGGTAAATAGAGATATGGATGGTGATATAAAGAGATATAGAACAAATCATTGAAAGATATGCAAAAAAATGTAACGATGATAAAGGGAACAGGCTGTGGCATAGGTGAAAACAAGTTACAGACAATGAGACTCAACAAGACAGCTTTGAAGCTAGTACAACGACTTGGGTGGGGTAGGGACGGAGAGAGGGAAGTTGCAAAGGTTATGTGAAGTTAGAGAAATCAATAGTCAGACTGCTGGGTTGTAAGCTGCCCAAACGAAATATGAGGTGCTGTTCATCCAAACTCAACATATCATCCCCCTAGGCATTCCCGGCGGACTGTTTCCATCACGTCTGCCTGGTTCACTCTTCTATCCCCATCAACTGTTAACCAACCACATTGATGCGAAGCCAAGATGGCACACCAATGCCTCAATTTCCTGAGGAGACTGAATAAATTTGGCATGTCTTCAATGACTCTTACAAGCTTCTACAGATGCACCACAAAAGGCATTCAGTTGGGTTGGATTACAGCTTGGTTTGGGAACAACTCTGCCCAATCCCGCAATAAATTGCAGAGAGTTGTAGATGTAGCCCAGTCCATCAAACACACCAGATTTCCCATCAATGAAACCATCGACATTTCACTCGCGCTCCCTCGGAAAAGCAGCCAACTAAATGACAGACTTGTCCCAACCTGATCATTCCTTCTGCTCTCTGCTCCCCTCCGGCAGAAGATACAGAAGCTTTAAATAATACAGCACCAGATTCACATGGTTACTCTTTTGTGGTGATCCATGGATTGCAGATTGGTGGAATGGAAGGAACTGCACCTATAATCCCTTAATCATAATTTCAACATTTTCTTTATTTAAACATTATCTTTAATCGTTGGAAATTTGGAGTGGACAAGCCAGAAGAAAAAGCGAGGCATTACATTTTTTTAATTTCTTAAAGGTTCCAGTTTAGAAGTGCTAGAAATTATAGGACACAAAAAACAATTACTTTAGGAATAAAATCTCATTACCTGCAACTGCTTCAGATATGCTCATATCTCTGCTGGTGATCAGAACACGACATTGAACATCAAAACACTTTAGCACCCAGTTGTCCCAAACATCATCAAGGACCAAAAGTGATCTGAATTAGAATAGAAATGGAGAACTTTAGGGCACGTAAAAGAGATTCATTGCCAATTAATTTCTTGAAGATGTGTCAATTATTAATTACAACATGAAAAGAGTTTTAACTAATGGACATTGACGTCTAGCTTCAGTAGTCGAAACAAAGAACTGCAGATGCTGGTTTACAAAAAAAGACACAAAGTGCTAGAGTGATGCAGGGGGCCAGGCAGCATCCCTGGAGGTGACACTTTGGGTCACAACCCTTCTTCAGACTGACCCATCGAACTGAAGAAGGGTCCCCCCCTGAAACATCACCAATCCAAGTGCTTGAGGGGTGCTGCCTGACTCGCTGAGTTACTCCAGCATGTTGTGCCTTGGTTTATATTTAATAACAGTATGAAACTGTTCTACATATTGAAATAGGCTAAGGCCACCCAATGCCCTGCAAAAAATCACATGCAACAAAAATTCAATATACTAAACCAAGAAAAGGCTTCCCAACTAAACCACAGAGACATGTTTACTTTTCATATGGTAATTTTCTAGGTCAGACTATTTCACACTGAGAATAAAAACTTTTACTTTGCTTACCGAGGATATTTACGTGCCATGAAGAAACGGAGTCGGTCCCTGGCTTCTTCGATGTTAAGAGGCGGATTTAGGTAAGTCTGGGATCCCTGATTAAATCGACTGCAAAGATTCTGTAGTTTAACCAGAATACCAGCGCGATCTTGCTTCCCAACTGCTACCCAGTGTACTCCTCCGGGAAAACATTCTGTCAAATTACAATCCAGAAAGAATGAATCAAACAGAGACACAGAGTCTACAGATGCTGTCAGTCCTGATGCAGGGTCTTGACCTGAAAAGTCGACCAAACCTTTGTCTCCACAGATGCTGCTTCCCAGCTGACTTCCTCATTCTACTTGCTTTTTGCTCAAAGTACTAACATATCAAAAAATCAATACAACAATGCTGAAGTATTGAAGTACAATTAATTAAAACTTCCATTTTGTATATTACAACAATTATAATGCATGTGTATTTAGCAAATAATTCTTCTTGCCGAAGTGTGATGCAACACTTCCCAGCATAACCAGCTATCCTGGGCCAGTGTGATGACATAGGCCAGGAGAAGCCAGCATGATAGTCCAACTGAAAAACATGTTGGCCCTGTCCTCACCCAGCACAACAAAGGCAGCTTTCTAAAAGTAAATAATACTTGAGCAGACTGTGGAACAAACTCCTCATCCCGGTAAATGATAGCTCCAGACTACAAACATCTACCAGTCAAGGCAGCTTCTGTCACATTTACTGACATTCAGAATTTGGGAGATCACATTGAGATAAAGATAGAGCCAAAGTTCAATTTACCCACAACAGTAGCTCAAAATGTTTAGAGGATACCGTAGTCATAGTTTCAGATAGCTCAAATAGACAATAGGTGCAGGAGGAGGCCATTCGGCCCTTCGAGCCAGCACCGCCATTCAATGTGATCATGGCTGATCATTCTCAATGTTCCTGCCTTCTCCCCATACCCCCTGACTCCGCTATCCCTAAGAGCTCTATCCAGCTCTCTCTTGAATGCATTCAGAGAATTGGCTTCCACTGCCTTCTGAGGCAGAGAATTCCACAGATTCACAACTCTCTGACTGAAAAATATTCCAGCACTACACAATGCAGCTTTCTGTACCCTGATAATCTCGCACTGGGTTAACAGGACAGTGCCTTAGTGGGCAGACAGAACCACAAGAGAAAAATTTGTGGTGATTTCATTCAGATGCCTGGAGAGGCGAGAGCAGGTGAGGAGAATCAGGTGGTTAAGGTGCAAAAATGCAGTCTCCTGAATCTGAGGCGCCATCAGATTTGAGAAAATGTTATCTTACAAGTGAACTATCAGCACAGGCATTCTGTGGCACTTAAAAGTGTAAAAAATGATAAAAGCAGAGCTAGAAATGTCCCTGGGATAACTGCCAAGGTGATATTTTTTTGTATTATATACCAGAACTTTATACACTTGTCAGAATCCATTAATCTGTATATTTTTCATCACTGTACAATAAACAGATAATAAAATTATTCATAAAATTATGAATATGTTTTGGTAGTTATAAACCTGAAGGACACAGCTTTAACAGAGGACCTGAAGGACACAGAGTCAAACAAAAGAACAGATATACCTGTGGGCACCAAGTGCCACATGAACAAATGTCGACAAGAAGTGAGCAGGTCTTTCTTGCAGTGTCCTGCTGATACAACTGCATCCTCCCTGTGTCCTTAGCCTCTGGCTCAATCATTTCACCACCTGCTATATCTCTTTCTCAATTAACAAAAAATTGTGGAAGAAACATACACTTAATCGAGCAGAGATAACTAGACACCAGAATCGGCCTTTCAATCTTCTTCTTTACTTCATTGATTCCTTCACAAAAATGAACGGAAATCCCCCTTTAGTGTTCTCTGGTTCATTAGTGTCAAGAGATGGGGAGCAATGACTAACCTTTAACATTAAAAAACATACCGTAATATAAAGGAATCATGGTAATTTCCACATACCTGGCATTAACACACGGTCTGCTCTTTTAATATACTGGAATATTCAAGAAATAAAATCATTTTGGATTAATTAAACAGCACGTATATAAATTTGGCTTGTTTTTACCACACGCATATTTTAAGTAAGCTTGGAAAACTTACAACTCTATCAAACATGTTCATTACCTGTTTGACAACATGGTTAAAGGAGATGAATTGAGTTTCTTTGATCAAAAAAGAACTGGTTATTTGCCTAATATAGCAATAACCACTAAATAAATTTCAGAACATTTTGAATACTTCTTATCCTGTCCTTAAGAGAGTATTAGAACAATTAACATCTCTTAATTTGAGATCTTCCATTGTCAAAACTATGAAATATGTAAATGAGGCTTCCATGCAGTCCCTCATTTTCATGGTGAAAAGGTTTTAAGTGACAAATTAAAATAATTGTCATTAACATGCCTCAGCTTGTACAGAACAAATTTGTGCATTAGTATCAATATATTAAAATCAATCTTGTACCAAGGAACCAATGTCAAAGCAAAGAATTGAACTTCCATTTCTAAGCTCTTTACTACTTGTGCGGGTATAAAGAACTGTATTTTTAACCACTCAATAATATGTGTTCGACCAATGCACAAGGACACAATGATCTAAGATTTGATGCATACATAATGTACAGGAGACTCAAAAAGGATGCTTACAATTTTGAATGTAAGATTAACCTACAGAGGAGAGTGACAAACAAAGAGTGTGAAAGTTCTCAGCAACAACAATACTGACCAGATATAACTCTGTGGTCCCGTAAAGATTCAGCTGCTAAGACTGACTTGCCACAACCTGCCATGCCACATAAGGTGATCCAGCCAGGCTCCACTTTCAAATTACACAATTCACTTCTGATAGTTTGCAGAAGCTCAGGACGATCAACAAACACCACAGGACGCTGGGGAACACCACCTTCACAAAGTACTGTTTGAACTGTGGGAAAAGAAAATTACAAGGCAATAAAAATTATTTGCATAAAATACTAATGAACAAAAATTAGCTGTTCAATTCAATCCATTGTTTTCACTTTTAGCAGTGGATAGAGTTTGCAAAATTAACCCCATAGTTACGTGGATAGTACAGATTCATAACACAATCTGGTTAATTAATAAATTACTTGAACAACAGAAATAGAAAGTCAGATGGTTACTTCTAAACCCAATATAAAAAGTATTATACGGAAGGTTCTAAAATAAAATTTCAGAAGCTTTATATGGGATTGTCAAGTCAAGTCAAGTCAATTTTATTTGTATAGCACATTTAAAAACAACCCACGTTGACCAAAGTGCTGTACATTTGATTAGGTTCCAATAGAAAAAAAAAAAAAAATGAAAACATACAGTAGTACGCAAACAGTTCACAGCGCCTCCTCAATGAGCCTCAAACGCTAGGGAGTAGAAATATGTTTTGAGCCTGGACTTAAAGGAGTCGATGGAGGGGGCAGTTCTGATCGGGAGAGGGATGCTGTTCCACAGTCTAGGAGCTGCAACCGCAAAAGCGCGGTCACCCCTGAGTTTAAGCCTAGACCGCGGGATAGTGAATAGCCCCAAGTCGGCCGATCTGAGGGACCTGGAGTTAGAGAGGGGGGTTAGAAGATTTTTGATGTAGGGGGGGGAGTGTCCATTTAGGGCTTTATACGTGAATAGGAGGAGCTTGAAGTTGATTCTGTACCGTACAGGGAGCCAGTGGAGAGAGGCCAGAATCGGGGTGATGTGGTCCCTTTTACGGGTACCCGTCAGGAGTCTCGCTGCGGCGTTTTGGACCAGTTGCAGGCGGGACAGGGAAGATTGGCTGATCCCAGTGTATAGGGAGTTGCAGTAGTCTAGGCGGGAGGAAATGAAAGCGTGAATGATTTTTTCTGTGTCGTCGAATTTGAGGAAAGGTTTGATTTTAGCTATGGTTCGAAGTTGGAAGAAGCTGGCTTTTACCACAGCGTTGACTGTGGTAACAAATCATTTAAGCTGAGAGGGATACTGATTCAAGGTACAATTTATTAAAGGTTAACTGACAGCGAAGAAAAGATGAATGAAAAATGAATGCAGGTAAAACTTTAAAGTTGGAAAGTGACACTGACATTATTTATCATGATGTTCAATGTACAAGTTGTTTCTTAAAAAGGAACCAAAATACATTTATGCAGAGTGCCTGCAGCCAAAAAAAAGTAGCAATAAAAATACCCAATATTGACTGATAAAACACTTTCACGTCAGAATATTTTTCTTCATTACATTTATATTTCCAAGACACCTTGGAGGCAATTGCTTCTGAGGCATGCAGACAAGTAATGTACCGGGGTTCAATCCTTGGTGTATAGAAAATTAAATAATTTCTACCAGGCTAACAGTGGGAGCACTGCAGTTGTACTTTTCTCTAAATCTACTCAGCCTTCAGGCAGAAATGGAAAAGCATCGCAGTTACTACAGATTCAAATGCATGACTCCCACTGAAGATCACCCGAGGACAGATCAGTCCACTGATTCTAATATTGTCGCTGATAATCACGGTTTCTACATGGATGCCTG
Source organism: Rhinoraja longicauda (assembly GCF_053455715.1). Lineage (NCBI taxonomy): Eukaryota > Metazoa > Chordata > Chondrichthyes > Rajiformes > Arhynchobatidae > Rhinoraja > Rhinoraja longicauda. The sequence goes on from NC_135975.1 coordinate 23,459,971, forward strand.
CACATGAAACAAAGCACAGAAGAACTGGCTGCGTCAACAGATTAAGTCATAACTGCATAGTGCAAGGGAATGGGCCAGTCAGCCCTTCATGCGCGTGCAGACCAGCGTGTACCCATCCATATTAATCCTGTCTTCCAGCAATTGGCACTTTACATTCTATGCCTGGGCATGTGCTCATCTTCAATGCTCTCAGCAATTCTGCTTCTACCATCCTCCCAAGCAGTGTATTACAAGTACTCACACCCTCTGGGTAAAAAAGGTTCCCCTCCAATCTTCTCCAAATTTCTTAGCCCTTATCCTAAATCCATGTGCACTAGTTTTATCCAGCTCTGATATGGGAATGGTTTTCTGCTGTGAACCTATCTACACCCCTCAATTTTATGTACCTCAATCTAGTCCCCTCTAAACTCCTTCATTCTAGGGGAAAATGGCCCAGCCTCTCCTCATAATTGAAATGCTGTATCCCAGGCAACATCCAGGTGAACCTCCTCTGCACCCTATCCAGTGTCATCATATCTTTTCTCTGGTGTAGTGATTAGAACAACACATAGTATTCCAAGTGAAGTGTCAGGAAAGTTTTATAACATTGGAGCAGTACCTCCCTACCCTTGTAAGCAATGCCCAGACTTATGAAGACCAGAATTCCATATGCTATTTACTGTGCTGTCATCTTCAAGGATCTTTGGACGTAGACCAAAGACCCTCCAATTCTCAATATTCCTTAGAACCCTTCCATTATGGTATTTCCTAGCCTTATTAGTGCTCCTAGAAAACTATCACCTCATGTTTATCCCAATTAAACTGCATTATGCAATCTACTCTTCACGCTAATGCTAACGATCCTAGTTTCATCAGCGAACATACGGAATATACCTCCTACATCCACATCCAAATTATTCATGGATATTACAAACATAAAAATAACCCTCTACTTTCAATGATTTTGTAACATAATCCATTTTTAAGATACTAATTAAAAGTACACCACTCTTGGCCACTTGGAACGACCAAAGATAAAGAATTGTCAAAACAAGGCAAAAAAGGGCCCCTGCCAGTCAATTCTGTAAGTGCTGCACAATGGAATTCACCAAAAAATGAGAGACCCTGACATATAAGACATACTACACCCAAGTACAGTGAAGGAATGGCGAGAATAGCAAGCAATACAGATAGACTGTGAACCATGTTCCTTTCAGCACTTAATGCATATCCAAGACTAAAGCAACGCATTGCAGATTTCTCCTTCCACTACCCAGCGAGAAAACAATTTTCAATAACTTTCTAATCCACCTACACATCACTTAAAATCTATGGATATTAACCGATTGGTATTTTCCAAAACGTAAGGTTAGCACCCTAATGTAATAAAATTACTTGTTGCATGACCAAATTTAAAAGTAATACAATGCCCCGTTTGCATTTCACATTTTTCCTTTCTTTTACTTGTAGTTTCTCGACTGGTTTTTCCTTTTGTTTCTGACTCAAGCCATTGCTCACTATTTCCTGTTTTCTTGCGACTAACAATCTCTTAATGCAAACAAAAAAACCAAAGTCAAAAAAATTATGTTTGAATAACCTAACAAAATGTGGACTATTGTGTAGTGGCCACTGGTCAGATGCCATTTTATTTTCTCTGTAAGTCCACCTACCAGCCCAGCAGGGTGTCATTGTCATGGAGTGTAGAAAATAAAATTAAGTATTAAACAATGCTGGAATAGAAACCAACAATGACTGCAAAGCTGCAACTATATCCTCCAAGAGATGCCACTTTAGTGATAACTTCAGATCCATTTAGCAACTGCAATCATTAGCAAGTGCACTGAGAATTACATAGTCGTATTCAACGTAGCACTGAATATTAATCATCCTCCAAATAAATTGTGTTACCTCACCTCCTTGAAAGGATTGAGCAACTACAAGGTGGTTTCCAGAGATAAATATGTGGCCTAGCTAGGCAAACACAATTTTTAAATGTAACTGCACCACAGCAAAAGAATAATACAGGCAACTCCCACGTTGCAAGTGCTCAGGTAACAGAAATTTGACAATATAAAATTCACCGTCCACTACTCAATAGTTTGAGATATGGAATATAATTCACTCATGGAATTTATGTAAAAAAGAGTAAATAAATAAATATGAGTTTTCAACTCGCATCTCTTGATGCATATGCAGAAGATGTGGCTTTGTGTTACCAATAAATGTGATACGGAACATGTTCTAGTAATACAAGCCCCCCCCCCCCAACCCTTGTGACACAGGGGTCACCTGTAACTATTCAAGACACAAACTTTTACAAAAAATATGCTAACCATAAGGAGTCAAACCGTCTCTGGAACTTTTAATTGAGGTTGATATGATTGGAAGGCCATCTTGAAGAAGACCAGCAAGTTCCTTGTAGCCTTCATTCAGCAATGCATTGTAGAAAGATAAGACGGCATAATTATCCTTCTGAAGTATCAGGTCAATAAGCAAAGCAGCCCGTTCTTTCTGAGTGGCCTAAAAAAAAAGTGAAAATCATAACTAAGAATTTATACTCCATCAAAACATTTTCCATGGTCAGAGAAGCTTTAACTTACATCTCAGTATCAGTGCAACATTGATAAGGCACTTATTTATTGCCCATACAGAGTCACCTGAGATGGTGATGGGAACTGTACTTGAATAACTTTAGTCCATGTAGACAATCTGCTCCTACAAGTTGTTAGCTAAAGCATTCCAAGATCTTGACCATGCATCTATCATAGAATGATGATAGATGCCCGAGCTGAGGTCGCGGGAACCTGAGGTGATCGTATTCCATTGAAACAGAAATGCATAACAGCAGTCGTCCATTTGGGTTTGCTCTCCAATTCAACACAAACATGGCAGATCAATAGACAATAGGTGCAGGGATAGGCCATTTGGCCCTTCGAGCCAGCACCGCCATTCAATGTGATCATGGCTGATCATCCACAATCAGTACCCCGTTCCTGCCCTCTCCCCATACTCCGCTATCATTAAGAGCTCTATCTAACTCTCTCTTGAAAGCATCCAGAGAATTGGCCTACACTGCCTTCTGAGGCAGAGAATTCCACAGATTTACAATTATCTGAGTGAAAAAGTTTTTCCTCTTCTCCGTTGTAAATGGCTACCCCTTATTCTTAAACTGTGGCCCCTGTTTCTGGACTCCCCCAACATCAGGAACATGTTTCCTGCCTCAAGTGTGTCCAATCCCTTAAAAATCTTATATGTTTCAGTAAGATCCCCTCTCATCCTTCTAAATTCCAGTGTATACAAGGCCAGTCGCTCCTGTCTTTCAACATACGACAGTCCCGCCATTCCGGGAATTAACCTAGTGAACCTACGCTGCACTCCCTCAATAGCAAGAATGTCCTTCTCAAATCTGGAGACCAAAACCATGAATCAAGTCAATAATGTGCCAACCATGTGACTGCCATGTTCTCAACTTCTCTGCATATCCCTTCTTTCTTTTTGGTATTATGAAGTATATCTGTGTTCTTCTTGAAGTTATTTAATGATTTGATCTCCATGGCCTTCTGTGGTACAGTATTTCACAGGTTTATGAAATTTCTCCTGACCGAATTCTAAATGGTACACCCGTTTCCTGCAGCCGTGGTCTCTAATTCTGGACTTTTCAGCCATTGGGAGCGTCTTCCCTGTATCAGGTCTTTCCAGTTCTATTAGAATTTAATAGCTTTCTATGAGATCCCTTTCATTCTTCTAAACTCCAGTGCAATAATCAAACATTGGACACACCAGTGGGCAAATCCCTCAAGAACTTCTCTTTTAACTCCTCTCACTTTCTTCAAGTTAAAGGTATAGCCATGGATAGTCGCAAGAGCCCCAGTCCTTGTTCTATTTGAACACTGGCACGAAGTGCCAACTCTTTCTCCGCTACTTCAACAACTGCATCTGAGCTGTCTCCTGCATCCATGAGGAACTCATTGATTTCATTATTTTTACTTCCATCCTGCCCTCAAATTTACTTGGACTTTTTATTCATCTCTGATCCCTCTCTCCCCTTTCTTGGTCTGTCTGTCTCCATCATAGGGGAGACTATTGACTGATGTCTACTACAAACCCACTGACTCCCACAGTTATCTGGACTACACCTCCTCTCACCCTGCCTCTTGCAAAGGTACCATCCCCTACTCTTAATTTCTTAATCGCTGCTGCTCCCAAGATGAGATATCCAAAATGTACTTTTTTTTAGTTAACACGGTTTCTCCACTGCTGTCGTAGATGGATCCCTCATTTGTGTTTCCTCTGTGTCCCATAGTTCAATTCTCACTCCTCCTCCCCTCCCATTATGGAACAAGGAGAGTTCCCTGGTCCTTACCTTTCATCCATGAGCCTCTGTATCCAACACATCATTCTCCGACATTTCTATCTTCAACATGATCCCATCCCCGTCCCTTTACATATTCCCATCCCCACCCCTTTCTGCTTTTCTCCGCAAACCCTTGGTTCACTCATCACTTTCCACCTAAATCACCCACCGCCTTCCCTGGTACTTTCCCCTGCAATCACAGATGATGTAATACCCGTTCCTGTACCTCCTCCCTCACATCCATCCAGGGACACCAGCAGTTTTCCAGGTGAGAAAGAGATTCATGTGCACCTCCTCTAACCTTATCTGATGCATTCACTGCAATCGATGTGGTTCCTTAACATTGGCAAGACCAAGTGTAGAATTGGCAATCGTTTTGCCGAATACTTGCACTCCGTTCATAAAGGCCTCCTAGATCTCCCTGTTACTAACCATTTTAACTCCCTTTCCCATCCTGAGCTGGACTTCCTCCATTGCCAGTGTGAGGACACACACAATCTGGAGGAGCAATACATCATATTCTGCCAGGGTAACTTACAACCCAACAGTATGCATTGTCCAATTTTCGATAACCTAGAAACAAACATGACCCCTCCTTTCCCCCCTCTTTTGCCTGTGCCCCACTTGGATGAAAACTAATTTCTCCCTTTCACCTTCCCCCTGCCCACTTCCATCTACATTCCTTCCTCTGGCTTCACATTTCACGCATCTTGTATCTTTGTCTCACGTTTTTGTCTTTTCATCTCTAGCCTTTGCCCAACCATCTGCTATGAACCCCCCCCCCCCCTTCGCTGTATCCACCTATCACTTGCCAGGCTTTGTCCCACCCCCACTTCTCTCCAGCTTACTCACCCCTGCTAAAATCAGTTTGAAAAGGCTTCCCTAACTAATACTTCACCTATCCGTGTTTTCCAGAGATGCTGCCTGACCCACTGAATTACTTTCGCACTTTGTGTCTTTTAATGGCTAACATATCAGGCCCATCATTGAATACATCAGTGTACAGGCAATCACCTGAACTTTAACGTTCTGTTCATCTTCAAGATTCAAAACCTCTTCACTTATTAGGTGGTCCATAATGTACGAGGTCTTGATATCTTGCTCAAGTGCAGAGCGATTTCTTAACAAACAACTGCGGGTCCGTTCCTCCATGCTTGCTGGCTGGAACAGATTTAATGAAATCATGAATATTAAAATAGAAATGCTGAAATCTTCAATATTAAAATGAAACTTGGCAAATGGCAAATGGCAAATGTAATAATGTGTTATCTGCTAAAAAGATTGAACTATTTAATTAGTATTTTTCATGTTTCGTTTGAAGATTATTTCCTGAAAACGATGACACAATCATTAAGAGTCAGAAATATTCTTGGATTTTATTTTTTTATTTTTCCATTTAAAATGGAACTGGAACAAACTTTAGCGCCTTCTAACCGTCGTTTGAATGTGATTGTCAACTGTCGTTAAAAATGAAACTTTACACAGGATGTGAAACACACAGCATAGGAAAAGGCTCTTCTGCCCACCAAGTCTGTACCACAAATGATGTCTACTTAAATATATCCCTTCTGCCTGCATGTGCTCCATATTGCTCAATTTCCTGCATATTCCTAAGTCTATCTAAAAGCCTTTTCAATGCCACAATTGTATCTGCTTCCACCACCACCCCTGCAGCACGTTCCCGCACCCACCACTCACTGTGTAAAATAAAAACGCCTCACACATTTCCTTTGAAATCTTACCCTTTTGGCTTCATTGCCACACCCTCGAGTATGGGACAATTCCTTCTAAATTCCAGTGAATACAAGCCCAGTCGACCTATTCTTTCTTCATATGTCAGACCCGCCATCCCGGGAATTAACCTGGTGAACTTATGCTGCACTCCCTCAATAGCAAGAATGTCAAATTAGGGGACCAAAACTGCACACAATACTCCAGTGTTGTCTCACCAGGCTCCTGTCCAACTGCAGTTGGATCTCCTTGCTCCCAAACTAAAATCCTCTCACAATGAAGGCCAACATGCCATTAGCTTTCTTGAGTGCCCGCTGTACCTGCATGCTTACTTTCAGTGACTGAGGTAATGAGAAAAATAGCCAATTAACATTATGGAAAAATTTGGAAATAAAAGGAAGTTACAATATCAGTCTATTGGAAGTGGATAGAAAGGGTACTGAGTTACATCCATATCAGGAGTTCTCATGAAATTACCCCATTAATGTTGCCACAGATAACTGAACTGATCCACAACTAATGTATTCCAGTGGTCTGAGTGTTCCATAAGAGAGATATGTAGCACAATGACCCCAGACCAGTATTTGATGCTACTCATAATTAATCCTATAAACAATTCAGGAGAGGCTGAATTACTCACTCATTAGAACAGAGCAGCTGGATGCAGATGTCCAGTTACATTAACGATGTAGTCATTGGGAGGCTGTACAAGTACACAAGGAGAAATGTAAAGAGGGAATTACAGACAAAGTAAATGGCCGCTTACGTGAAGTAGCAAGTGAAGAAGTTAAAAAGCAGAAATATCCACATTAACCATAAGGCCAAATGGCCAGATTCTGTTCCATAAGTCCTGAGAAAGACTAAATCTATTTAAAGATACAAGTTGGGAATAGGAATAGGCCCTTTGAGCTCCTCCGACATTGAATAAGTACATGGCTGATTTGTCTGCAATTTCAACACCACATTCCTGCCTAACAACCTGTCACCATTTTGCTTATCGAGAAACTAAAGGGCCTGTCCCACTTAGCCGATTTTTTAAGCGTCTGTCGGCGACTATCGTAGTCGTAGCAGGTCGCTGAAAAATTGGCGACTGGACCCCCCCTATGACAATGTCTACGCAAGCTACAACAACCGACCACCTAGTCGACGTCAAGCTGCGGCATGCTGACAACCGGCGACCCAATCGTCGCCACTGGATGTCCACCTACGACAACCTACAACGACACCTACGACAACCTAGGACCACACAGGCGACAACCTAAGACAACCGAAGTCAACCTACGACCACCCGCGACAAGCTACGACAAGCCACGATCCTGTAGGCGACAACTGAAGACAATTCGCATCATTTTGGCCTTCAAAACAATGGAATCACCCAGTTTCTCTATAAAAGGGGATGTAGGGTAGGGTTTCCAATCATTCTGCATCTGCAACATCAGAGGCCATTGCTCTCACAAGAGGAAGAAGCCCTACTGCTTGCAGCGGCCCTCATGCTTAAAGATCAGCAAGACGGAAGGACAAGAAGAATGGGGAAGAAGAAGACCAAGAAGTGGTCTGTGTGGTTGAAGCCCTTGTCCGTGAAGAGTTCCAGGTTGGGCCAGTATGACAACCTGATGACTGAGCTCCAGCAAGAAGATACGGCTGCCTTCATAAACTTCACTAGGCTCCCCTCTGAGCTATTTCACGAGCTGAAGGAACGGGTGGGCCCTCTCCTGGAGAAAAAGGAGACCTTCATGAGGAGCCATGGAACCAGGCCTGCGCCTAGCCATCACCCTGGCTAGGCATCTTCCTACCTGGCATCAGGAGACTCTAAATCTGTCCAACCTTTCGTCATAGCCAATACCTTCTAATCCTGGCAACATTCTGGTAAACCTCTTCCGCACCCACTCCAAAGCCTACACCTCCTACCTGTAATAGGACGACCAGAATTGGACACAACACTCCAAATGTGGCCAAATCAAAATCGAATAAAGCCGCAACATGAGTGCCTGACCCTTGTACTCAATGCTCTAACCACATAGCTCCCTGAAAGTGGCAATTAGAGCAATGGGCTTCGACCCCAAGATCCCACTGTACATTTTTACTCTTCTAAACACCAGTGCATACAAGTCCACCCTTTTTACCCTTTTCTCAGAAGACAACCTAACCCTTCTGAGTAGCAACCTGGTAAACCAATTGTGAACTCTATCCAATGCATTAACATCCTACCTTCTGTAAGCAGACCATTACTGTACACAGTACTCTTAATATGGTCTCACTAACGTCCCATATAGTCAAAGCACAACTGCACTCATTTTGTATTCGTTTCCTCTAATAAAAGTAATATGCTGTTAGCTTTCCTATTTACTTGCTGAAATATAAATACCATTCCTTGCAAATCGTGCTCTGGAACGCACAGAACCCTCTTCATTCTCTCACCATTTAGACAATGTGTTTTTTAAATTCCTCGCTAATACATAAAACTTCACAATTTTCCACATTGTACTCCATTTACCAGATTTGTAGGAAAGAGCTGCAGATGCTGGGTTAAATCGAAGGTAGACGCAAAAAGCTGGAGTAACTCAGCGGGACAGGCAGCATCCCTGGAGAGAAGGAATGGCTGACGTTTCGGGTCGAGACCCTCTGAAGTAGGGAGCTGTGGGCTTCGACCGGTGAGAAGGGTCTCGACCCGAAACGTCACCCATTCCTTCTCTCCAGAGATGCTGCCTATCCGCTGGGTTACTCCAGCTTTTGGTGTCTACCTTCCATTTACCAGATCTTTGTCCACTCATTTATCTGTATCCCTTTGTAGCAAGATATGTGTGCTGTGATATTTATGGTGCGATATCTGATCTGACAGGATTGGACCCACGGTGTATTTGTGAACCTGCCATTTTTTACTTTAAAACTAAGAATTGGGAAAATCTCCCATTATTTAAATCATGTGGTAGACACAAAATGCTGGAGTAACTCAGCAGGACAGACAACATCTCTGGAGAGAAGGAATGAGTGACATTTCGGGTCGAGACCTTCTCATAGGTTCTTTATGTTCATCATTTTTAACATATCATCCAAATTTCCAACAGAGCAGCATTCTCTCACCATAACCGGTGGGTCATCCGTGACTATGGGATGTACAGCTGTCAAGCTTAATCCCTTAGCAAGCCAAATGAGAAGAAAGAGCTTAATTTAGTTTGTTGTCACATGTACCGAGGTACAGTGGAAAGATTTTCTGTTGCATGCTATGCAGTAAGGGAAAAGACTATACATGATTACAATCGAGCCGTCAACAGTGCACAGACACAGGATAGAGGGAAGCCAAGCTGTGTATTTTAAAGTCTCCATACTTGCATTAAAAGCCATAACATTCTAACAATGTTAATGCTGAAGCAACTTCTGTTCAAGTTTATCCACTAAAGCCACAGGTCTTTCCAATGACAGACATAATTTTATTCAGGGAAGAATAACAACAGAATTGGCTGTCAAAAAAGTTGTCTTCAACAGAGTCCCTGCTATGGTTCCTATCATTGAATAATGCGGCAACAGCTATAAGAATGTAAACCAATGTAGGTGCCTGATCTTGAGGCAGGAAAGTCCTTGATGACTACTTAAGCTACTATTCCCCAGTTGCAATAACTACTCAACTCTCTTAGTTGTTAGATCAAGTGAATAACTGTTCCAGAACCTGCTGTCTGTACAGAGCTTGTACATTCTCCCTGTGACCATATGGGATTTCTCCTGGTTCTAAAGACGTTCAGGTTTGTAGGTTAATTGGCTTCTGTAAATTGTCCCCTAGTGTGCAGGATGATCACTAATCGGAGTAGACTAGGTGGGCCGAAGGGCCTGTTTCTATGCTGTCTAAACTAAACTAAACATGATTTTCCACTGGAAGGCCAGCTCCCAGTCAACAACAAGCCTCGCTGAATATATGGCTGACAACAATGCCAGGAAGATTGCTGACTGTTGTGAGGTCTTGAATAATGTATCACCCTGACCTTATCTGTCTCCATGGCTTTCAAATCTACCTGTTCGCACTGCCTCCATAAGATCATAAAAAGACAGCACAAAACACCAATAGCTGCCCTTTGCTGAATACTGCAACCTCTGCGTATCATGAACTAGTTCTGAGCACAGGCAGGTGAATTGGGGGTAGAGGTTGAAGGATGATTTTCTGACTGAAGGTTTGTGACTAGTGATGTGCCTCAAAGATCAGTCTGGGATCTCCATTTCTGTATAATATAGATGAATGATTTGGATGAAAATGTCTGATTTGGTAATATTGCAGAGGAAACAAAAATTGGTGGACTTGAAGAAAGCCAGGAAGGTTGTCAAAGGATACAGCAGAATATATAAATCAGTTGTAAATTTGGGCAGAGAAATGGCAATTGGAGACAAATGTGAGGTGAAGCATTTTTGAATGTCAAACATAAGGAAAAAGCTACAGTAAATGGCAAGACACATGAGCATTAATGTACAGAGGGATCATGAGTGCAAGGTGTCTGAACGCAGAAGCACAAGTAACAAAGGTGGACGTATAAAAGTTGGGAACTCGTATTGCCTCTGTATAAAACTTTGGCTCGGTCATATATGGAGTACTGTGTGGTCACCACATTATAGCAAGTGGAGGTTTTTAAAGAGGATGCAAAAGAGGTTTACCTGGATGTTGCCCTGATGGAGTATATTAGTTACAAAAGGTGGCTAGAAAATTTTGGATTGTTTTCTCTGAAGCATTGGAGGCTTGATAGGGGTAGACAAGTTTATGAGAGGCATAAATAGGTGAATAGCTTGAGTCTTTTCTCCAAACTGGAAATGGGAAATGCTGCAAATCACATGTTTAAGGTGGGGTGGGCAAGTTAAGGATTTACAAGACAAGTTTTTGTTTTTACACGACAAGTTTTTGTTTTTACACAGAGTGGTAGACACTTGCTGCCAAGGGAAGTGGTAGGAGCAGATATAATAATGTTTAAGAGGCATTTTGCCATACACGTGAACAAGCAGGGAATAGAGAGGCATGGACGATGTGCAACCTGATGGGATTAGTTGAGATTGGCATAATGATTTGTGCTGATACTAGCATGCTGTGCTGATGCTGTGCTGTACGTTTTAAATAAAATGTACTTCAAAAAAGTTGGGGAAAGAATAACAGGAACGCAACTCTGGCATGACACCTGCATCCAAATTCAACATTCCGGAATGATCTAGGTCACCCCAAACAAAACAATACCCAGGAGGTTGCTTGAGAAGTGACAAAGATACAATCTGAAGAAGGGTCTCGACCTGAAACATCACCTATTCCTTTTCTCTGAAGATGCTGTCTGACCCACTGAGTTACTCTAGCTTTTTGTGTATAGGGGGATTGCACGGCAGGTGAGGTCACGGCCCCTGACCCGTACTGTTGCCACGCAAACCCAACTGGAGGGCACGCTGTGTACTGCAGGAAAGCACCCACTAGGGCTTTCAGTGCAGCGGGCCCGGCTGGTCTTCTCCCATCAGCGGGTCTCCGGCTCCCTCCCGGCGCTCCGAGTGTCCCGACACCTCTCCCCGTTCCTGCGCTCCTCCAGGCTCGGCGCCCCTGCTCCGCGCCTCACTTCCTGCGGCTCTATGGCCTCTTGCCGCTCCTGCTGGTCCTCCAGCCCCTTCTCCCCGATCGCCATCTCCATCAGCCGGGCTCCGCTTCCACCTGGCTGGCACTCAACACCTCGAGGCTGGGGCCGCCGAACAGAGCCGTGGCCTGGTCTGCCTTAGCACACAGCACCCGGCCCAGCTCTCGCTGCTGCTCCCAGCAATCGGCTTCCGCTGCCGATCGGCCTCTTCCCGGTCCTCTTCGGGCTCAACACCTCCTCGTCTTCCACCACCTCCTCCTCCAAGGCCGTCGAGCATTTCCTCCCTGGGCCCTTCGCCCTCAGGCGGGTCGCTGACCTCCAGCGCTCGCTGCTTCTGCCCCTGCAGACCCCTCGCTCAGGTTCTTCCTGCTGCTCCTCTCCCAGCTTGCTCAACCCAGTCCTTTCCTCCTCCTCCTTCTCCCCCCGCCGGCCGGTCGGCGGCCATCTGCTTCTCAGCCTTGCTCTCCTACCTCCCTTCTCCCGCCGGCTGGCCAGACGTCTTCCCAGCTGCTTCTTGGGTCCGCGGGCTTGGCAGCCCTTCTCCCGGTTCCTCCGCCGGATCCTCCAGCTTCTTCCCCATTTTTTACAGCACAAAAATTGGCCTTTCGGTGGCTTTTTTGAAGGTAAGAATGTACCTGTTGCATGTATTGATAGTGTATGCTGTAAACTGCCATGTCCTCCAGATGGCTTGAGCGACTCCGTGTGTCACGCACTTTGACCGTACAACCTTACGTCCAATTCCCTAATATCTTCGATGTAAACCAGCATCTGCCGTTCCTTCGTACATGCATTAGTAGTGGCTTTTTGTGCTCTGCCAACAACAATGGTGTATACTGACATCATAACACATCCAAAGGCAAGGTACTGATTGTGGATGATCAGCCATAATCACAATGAATGGCGGTGCTGGCTCGAAGGACCGAATGGCCTCCTCTTGCACCTATTTTCTATGTTTCTATGTAACTGCAAATCTCTCTGCCCTCCAAGCTGTTTGTGCCCGTCAATAATGTTGTGGGCATGGACTATACTTATAGACTTTGCCACATTATTGGAGTCTTCCAGGAAAAACACTAACATCCTCTTCATTCAGTATTACAAGATTATTCAATAAGAAAATAACTGCAGATGCTGGTACAAATCGAAGGTATTTATTCATAAAATGCTGGAGTAACTCAGCAGGTCAGGCAGCATCTCGGGAGAGAAAGAATGGGTGACGTTTCGGGTCGAGACCCTTCTTCAGACTGATTATTCTATGTTCACACACAACTCCAAACATTTAAATACTAATTCCGGGCACTCCACACTGCAGCACCAAAACAGGTTTGTATCATCACTAAAGAAACTCTCCGAGTGTTGTTTGCAAATGACCCGCGAGAGGCGACATTTAAAAGAACAGGCAGCTGGTTCAAATGCAAGTTTTCCTTGAATAAGGAGGTGGAGGAGGTTCCTCCCTTCCTACCGGGAGCAGCCCAGGCCCACGCTCACGCTGACCCTCCTCGTGATGCAATGCAAGAGGTGAATCCCGGGGTCGGGAAACTGACCCTCGGTGAGAGTCTCCCCACCAGGCGGGAGTGGCCTAGGGTAGCTTCAGCCCGAGCCGCGCCCAACCGACCCTGGTTCTTCCTGGTGCGTCCGTCTCTCCGCGCGCGTGCACGGGGCAGGGCGCGTCCCCTCTGAGACAGCGCGGGGGCGCGCACCCCGACCCGGTGCTGGCGCGTTGGGTACCGCGACCGAGACCAAAGATACTAGAGGAGCAAGATAGACCACTCGACTCTGAAAGCCGTAGTGGGGCATGGGTACATCTCAGCGCCATTTTAGTAGGCAGACTCTGTGTGCTGGACTGGGCATTGTGAGTGTTCACAACTCTCTGCGATTTCTTTGTGTATAAAATGTTTGCAAACAATTATTTTTGTTCAACTTCTTGGATAAGTTGGCAGTTGACATTTAAAACTATTTCTTGAAGAGTTGTTGTTTCGTGATCTTTAAACTTTGGATGTTACTGATTGAATATTTGCACCAGAGATCCACTCTGGCCAATTGATCATATTTAATGAACTGTTCTTCTTTGGTTTCTCTTTTAATTTTAATTTCACCTCCACGAGCTGTATCTCTTTTTGTTCTATTTTTAAAAGTCATGGAAGCAGAGATTAGGCATTTGCAAACAATAGAACTCTACTGTATCCACAATATAATTGAAAAGACATTTAACTATAGAGCCAAGAAAATTTCAATTGGTGAATTGATTAGTTTAAAACCCTTGACAGCCACTAAAATGACCAATGCTGCCTGACGTGGTGTAGAAGCATGAATCCAATTCAAATAGACAGTGTTGGAGTACTTCTACACCACGTCAGGCAGCACTTCCCTTGCCATTCACTCTAACAGGAACATAGAGAATTGAATTCTCATTGAGGCCCTTTTGTTGCATCATTGACTTTTGTTTTAGTGTGGAATTGTCAATCTTCCATTTGTTCTAAATGTTATCATCTTGACACCTCTTGTACCACAGGTTACTATTGATGCATAGACCCCTGCTATCGGATGAATGTGAAATCTCCCCACTTCACACCAATTGAAGTCTACAACCAGAACAGACCGTTCAATGCACAGGCCAGAGTTCAGTTGATTTAAAGTTTGCAACCAGATCTTGGACTAATTTGGATTTTTATGAGGGCTCCGTGTACATGACAATTTCTCTCGCATGGAAGTTCATAGCTCCCTGAAAATAGTGATATAGATGGATCTGGTGGCGAAGGCAACATTGAGCATGCTTGTCTTCATCAGGCAAAGAGATAGGATGTGTAAGAAGGAACTGCAGATGCTGATTTAAACCGAAGATAATACACAAAAAGCTGGAGTAACTCAGCGGGACAGGCAGCATCTCTGGAGAGAAGAATGGGTGATGTTTCGAGTCGAGACCCTTCTTCCAAACGTCACCCATTCTTTCTCTCCAGAGATGCTGCCTGTCCCGCTGAGTTACCCCATTTTGTGTGTCTATCAAAGAGATAGGATGTCTCATTTGAACTGTACAGAGGGATGATCGTACCAAGATTTACAAAAGCATGAGCAGTATATATATTGTAAATAGTTGGAGCCTTTTTCCTAGGCTGGTGGAGCCTAAATCTGAAATTTAAAGGCAGTGTTAGGGGCAATATTTTCACAAAGAGGGTGGTGATTGTATGGGATGAGCTGCTAGAGGAAGTTGAAGAGGCAGATACAATAATTATCTTTAAGAGGCATTTGGATAGATACTTGGATATGGAAGTAGAGAGATATTGACCAAATGTAGGCAAATGGGATTAGCATTGATGGGCATCAGGATTGGCACTGACAAGTTGGGTCGAGGGCCCAACTCTGTGCTGCATAACTTTATGACTCTTGGCAACTCATGGACAAACCTTTGATCTGAAGTTAGGATACATTTCTTCTGAACGAGTCTATTCCTGAACACTTCAAATTATCTTCTGTTATTTGTGACGAGACTTAAACCCCTGTCCCACTTAGGTGATTTTTTTAGGCGACTACAGGCGACTATGCTGTCGCCTGTATGGTCATGAATAGTCTCCAAAGTGTCGTAGCATCTTTCTGGTTTCCGCTGGATTTTCAGAATGTTGAAAAAATTTCAGCGATAGTGGGTTTGAAGCCAATGAGCCTAGCTTGACGTATCCTGATGTAGATGCTGTCGTAGGTTGTCACCAGGTGACGTAGGTTGTCACCGGTGCTGACTTCGGTGAATTCCATTGCCGACTACCTATGTCAACCTACGTCAACCAGCGACAGGGACCGGCGTCAAAACCGGAGGCCAAAATTACGTGAATTGTCTTTAGTTGTCTCTGACAGGGTCGTAGCTTGCCGCGGGTGGACGTAGGTTGACTTCGGTTGTCGCCTGTGTGGTCGTAGGTGCGGTCATAGGTGGACATCCGACTCGCGACGATTGGCTTGACGTCGACTAGGTGGTAGATTGTTGTAGCTTGTCGTAGACATGGTCATAGGGGGGTCCACTCGCCGGTTTTTCGGCGACCTGTTACAACTATGACAGTCGCTGGCAGTCGCCTAAAAGAATCGCCTATGTGGGACAGGGCCTTTAGTAATGCATTTTTTTTTTCTTGAGTATTGCCTACAGGAAGACTGTTTTTTTAAACTTGATATTGAAGTATCAGAAAATTCATAAATCACAAAGGTATGTCAGTGAATCTGAACAGTGTTCATTTCTGAAGAATGGTTATGTGAATGATCATAAAATGATGGCTGTGATGCATTTTATCAGAAAAGGTATGGAAAGTAGGTCAACAGGCAAATATCCCAGAGAGTGGAATGAACACAGAAGTGACCCTTATGGGCTGCGCAGGTAAAGCTTTACCTGTATTTGAAATTCTTGTTGAATGTTCAGGATAATGGCCAAGCAGTGATGTCTAAAGACCGGAAGAATGGAGTCATGCCGGATAGTAAGAAGGCAACGTAGAAATAGGGGTAAAAACTACTTGAAAAGAACCTGAACTAATGAAAGAGCTTCTGCCAGTGAAAGCAGAAGGCCTAGCTATAAATAATGCTTATGGACAAAGAAGTGTAAGTAGGGGGCATAATTTGATTAGGTTATGCAGTGGAGCAATGATCACAGAACAGTCGCCTAACAGAACAAGGATCAGAATTCCTCAGCATCAGGACAATTTAGTGGCAACTGGGAAAGAAAAAATAAATCAGTAAGGCAAAACAACTAATCCTTTCTGGTATGTTTTCAAATCTTTCATTCATTGCCAGCTCATGAAGCAATATATAGTGTAAAATCTAATGCAGGAGGAGTGTTAATTCAGTGCCAGTCAAACAAAAGTATGGTTGTCATTCAATATGTTCAAATTTAATTGGTTATGCCCTAGATATTAAATTCATTTATATCTATATACTAGGATTGAATGTTCTGTGACACAGCCTTATACATTTGTGTGCAGCAGCTATTATTTTATTGCACCAATTCATAAAAATAGTTTTCTTCTCACATACAGTCACTTGGCTGCTATGGGGGACATAGATATTGAATAGGATCAGTAGTAGCATTGGAAGAAGCAGAGGCCATACAAAAAACTTCCAAAGGTGATTACTCTTCTAAAGTAATGGACTTTAACAGAAGGCACATTTCAGATACCATTCAAAGCTGATGCTGGGAGGTTAATAGCAACATATTTATCTGATATCACAATGAAGAAGGGAATTATAATAAGATTCAGTTACAGCTTAAAATAACAATAAAAGATTATAGAAAATTTGGCAAAAAACAGAAACAAAAAATAACCTTAGAACATTTACTATGAAAATCATATTTTGTAAAAAGACAACTTAAAAGAAATTAACATAGTTAGAATTATTTTATATAGTATGTGGAATTAAAATATATTTCATTTATCAATCCATACAAAGATATGTGCTGGAGTTAACAATTGTACCTCAAAAACTGAAGAGGTAGATATAAAGGTTCCTTCAAAAGGTAACTAAGTTAACTGAAAATAAACCTTCATTACAAAATCTTAAAACGGCTCCTTCAGCGAATGACAGCTTGCTACAAGGATTAGGAAGAAAACACAGAATACAACAATAATTGACTCTCCCCTGTTTTCATGGCACCTCCATTTTATACCTTTCTGCAAGTTTTTTGGGGAAACTTTAAGACATTTTTAATAAACTATCAACGGAAGGGGTGGTGGATGGGGATAACTTTTCTCGAACATCAGATTTTTTTTCATATATCTGATGAGGCGCAGGAGTGAAGGACAGAACCTTTAGGTGTTACAGGTTCATCAGCTGAGATTTTCTGCAGAATACATTTCCGTCTTTCCTGCTGCAGCCAGAAGAGCATTTCCACTTTATCCCGTTGCATTTTCTCTACATACGGCCGGCCCTGTAAGCAAAGGTTGCATTGTTTGGTTGCAAATCATAGGCAAGTACACTCCTCACAAATTAGCAGGCAGCTCTAAAACGGAATAAAAACTAAGCAAAAGAATTTGTCTGCCCTATTTTATCAACTTGATGAGTTGCAAAGCACCAATTTGATATGGTGTTCTTGGTCCTAACATCCATTCACTCACAGATATGTAGCCCCCTTATACTTTAATGAAGACATTTGCTTGGGATACACACTGCAGTGATGGGAACGACCATTCTTTTGGTTGGTCCAGGAAACTGCACAAAACCATAATCTCCTCCAGGCACACCCACGGCATTAAAGTGTGGGGGCTGATGCTGGGCTGGGCGTGGTGAATGGTGCTGCTGCTTAATGCTGAGATGTGAGGCTCCGAGCTGCACCTGCTGTATAGAGTGATTGTGGGTCATTGCTGAGGACTGGTAACATGCGTGGACAGACTGCACATATCCTACAGTACCTGTTGGAGGTGATGAAACCTGTCATCTCTTCCGCTCTCCCAAATCTCAAGACATCAGTCTAGTAACAATTTAAATGGGGGTTGTTGACCTTTGCACTGTAGAAAAGTCTTCAGGTTGGAGAAAGATGTGTACCCACAAATAGAAAGGTTCAGCAGCTTCCATTGTGGAAAAGACAGAGCAGCCACTGCAGAAATGTTCTGCACTCACCGTGACAGCTGGGGTGCATCTATGACCCCCACATCCCAGGGCTGAACAACTGCACCACATTCCTCAGTCTAATCAATACCAGGTCTCACAGGTAGCCTTTCTACGACACCGAGCCATGGGTGATTGATTGATACAGGTGCTGTAGCAGAGGGTAGGAGGGATACATGCTCAGTTCCCAGCTCAGCAGCAAGAAGGGGAGGAGTCTACACCAGGTTCCTAGTGCACCAGCACTTCAGGAGAGAATCTTTCACGAAAGAATGCTAAAATGACCCCTGTTAGTTCCGATTCCATTTGCACTCTCAACATCCTGAGTGTTAAACAAAGTATCAGTACACATAAAATGCAGCCAAAACATTATGACCACCTGCCTAATATGCTGTTGGTCCTCTGTGTGCAACCCCATATGCAGCAGGGTGCGATGCACTGTGCATTGTGACACATTCCTCCCGTGACCACCATTAAAATTTTCTGTGACTTGTGCCACAGTAGACCTTCTGTCGCTTCGGACCAGACGGGATAGCCTTCGTTGCCCTCGCGCATCGATGACCAACACTCTGTTGCCGGTTTGTGATTTGTCCCTCCTTGGACCACTATCTGCTTACCGGCGAGCACCCCACAAGCCTTGCCGTTTCAGAGATGCTCTGACCCAGTCGTCTGGCCATAACAATTTGGCCCTTTCAAAGTCGCTCAGGTCTTTACTCCTGCCCATTTCTCCTGCATCCAACACATCAACTTCAAGAATTGACTGTTCACTTGCTGCCTAATATATCCCACCTCTTGACAGGTGCCATTGTAACAAGATAATCAATGTTATTCACTTCGCCTGTCAATGGTCATAATGTTTTTGCTGATCACTGTATCTAACCATATTGACAAAAGGTTGTGGCATTTCATGTACAAACATTCACATTCCCACAAAAATCACACTGGGAGCACAAATTTTACTACGATTGAACACCCTCACCTTGAAAGTAACAACATCCTTAAAACTGACTTTGATCTCCTTTATAATTTTAGACAATTGATTTTCAAGTTTTGTTAAGTCGGAATAAAACTTATCCCTCTTTCTGGACTCCTTTAATCTCACTGTTGAGGTACCCAAGTGACCTGTGAAACAAAACACAAAATATAGGATCACCACCAGTTTTCTCCAGGAAATTAGAAAATATTCCACATCCAAGGGAAGAGTTAATGTCATAAACAATATCCATGGACTTTCCCAGAACAGTAGGAAGATCAGTCAGCCAACACGTCTATGTTCACTGTTAGAACGATTTAAAATTAGTCACTACCACCTCCACCAGCCCTCTGCCAAGCCTAGCTCTGCCAGAGCCTCCTTTCTTCCTTGGCTTGAAATATTTATCCAATTAATTACATAAAAAGCGCAACAAATTCTGAATGGCTTTTCACGGGAACAAAGAATCCTTCAAAACTGTGTTTGTAATACACACGTGGGATGAATCCTATGTATAATGAACCTTCTTTATTTCCTTATCCCCATTTTTTCATCCTTAGTAAACATTCCAAATAATTGATCTTATCTTATAGATGTTCAATTCATGGTAAAATATTATTTTGTGAAAGTACCAGCTAACAAAAATCGTGTTAATTACTGAGACTGAAGAATCATTTTTGTTAAGCATATATAGGCACTAATTTTCAACATGCTGCCCTTAAGGGAAAAACTGTCCATGTAGAAATAATGTGATTTTCAGTTGCATTGATTGCATTAGCAAGCTGAAGAGGCCTCTGAAATTAGTAAAAGGTGTTTATGGTGAGAAACTGCCATTATTGCACGTATTTTTAATGTCCTATAAGCACCGAAGACCTTCAAAGTGATGTTTGTAATGCACACTCATGGAATGAATCAGACTAAAGGCCATGCTTCCAGAGATCCATTTAACTTCGTAATCCATTATTCACAAAACAATATTTCATCATTTAAAAGCAGAAACTGGAGCAAAGACGAAAAGCACTCAAGCTATCACACAGCATGCGATACTGACCTCATGTTAGCACAGACTTTTCAGGGCTCAGTTAAACAGGGCATAACTAAACATAACTTTCAGCCCCAGAGAAGATACCCAACTCACATCCTCTGCTAATAGCACTATTTAAAGGAATCATCCCACTCACAGGCAAAATGGCAGGCAAATTTTTCTACCTATTGTTAAAATTTGACAAGTATTTGATCCACTCTAGCTGTAAGAATTAGAAAACCAATAATAAATGTTCATGGACTTCTCACTGACTTCAAAGCTAATGACGCAACTTTGAAGGAATAGTAGGAAAATAACTGCAGATGCTGGTACAAATCAAAGGTATCACAAAAAGTTGGAGTAACTCAGCGGGTCAGGCAGCATCTCAGGAGAGAAGGAATGGGTGATGTTTCGGGTCGAGACCCTTCTTCAGACTGATGTCAGGGGAGGGGGCAGGACAAAGAAAGGATGTAGTTGGAGACAGGAAGACAATGGGAGAACTGGGAAGGAAGGGGGAGGGGAAAGAGAGGGACGGAGGAGCTATCTATTTTGAGGCCCACCGCAAATTGGAGGAACAGCACCTCATATTTCGCTTGGGCAGCTTATACCCCAGCAGTATGAACATTGATTTCTCTAACTTTAGATAGCTCCTCTGTCCCTCTCTTTCCCCTCCTCCTTCCTTCCCAGTTCTCCCACTGTCTTCCTGTCTCCAACTACATCCTTTCCTTGTCCCGCCCCCTCCCCTGACATCAGTCTGAAGAAGGGTCTACCCGAAATGTCACCCATTCCTTCTCTCCTGAGATGCTGCCTGACCCGCTGAGTTACTCCAGTTTTTTGTGATACCAACTTTGAAGGAATGATCGTTTATAGATTTGTCTATTTCCAGGTGAAAGTTGCATTATTGCAATCTCACAATTTGCTCATCAAAACTCAAATCAGCTACATTTCACTCTTGCCAGGAAGAGTAAATAGATTTAATTGGACTTGGAGTTCCCCCATGGTGCAAGGTGCCATTTATTGCACACGCAACACTGTCATTTTTGTCAAAATGGCTCTATAATGATATAAAAAGGGATTCCATAATGTCCTGATTGCTTAATACCTGTGTAAATACAGGCAAGAAATAATACAAGACCCTTCTTCAAAATTCCACAACAGGCCTTTGTTGCCAACAAGTGACTTCCTCATTCACTTACCTTTTTCAAAGAACCGGTTAGGGTCGGATGCAAATCTTTCAAAATTTTCAAGTTTGAACAAAACACATTCTCTTTCTTGAATCAGCGAAACAGCACTTTCCCAACTATCCAGAGCCTGAGGAGAACAGAAGAAATATTTTTCTGTTCTCACTATAACATTCCAGATGAACTTGATCTAAAAAATGTTTGGGCAATAAATGCATGCGTGTAGTCAAAAAGTCACTATGCAGAAAAAAACATTAGATCATCTTCATCACAAGGTAATCTAATAACTTCTACCATTTCCTACTATTAATTTAATTCACTCTTGTCAGTGAAGGGACTTTAAGGGTCTTATTCCAAGTGGCCTACTGAAGTTCAATAACAATCAAGTCTGTCCCTGGATTACTCTTCATCGTCTTGGCATGGTAATAATGATTTATGATGTTTGATAGAAGAGGAAGAGTTTCATAGAAATAGAGGCTGGGATGGAGAAGGGAAAAGGGAGAAAGAAGAGAATTAGAGACAGGGTGAAGAAACAGAAGGATTAGTAATCATAATTAGATGGGAGAGCACCGTCAGAAGTATCATGAGATAAGGAAATAGTGAGGCCACAGGTTGTTGATTTCTGAGTGGAATGCAGCAGCTGATTGGAAATGGAAAAGAAGTCAGGTCGTTTATGGAAAAGCAAGTCAAAGCTTTTGGATTTCAATAAACCAGCAAAGGGCCACTAGAGGCAGGCCTGTCCCACTTGCGAATCAAAAAGGATGACGAGATGAGACCACGCTAGGCAGGTGTGGGGAGAGATGTCAAACAAGGCATCCAGATCAGGGTCCTGGTTTGACTTGTAATCTCAAGGGGCAAGACTGAAGAAAGGCTTGATTTATGAAAGGGAATCTCCAGGAAACCAAATAAAGCAGCAAAACAATAAAATAATGTGTGTGAGTGTGAGTAATAGGTAGAGACAGAAAAGGGGGGGGGGGGGAGGCTGGTAGACAGATGGTTGGAACAAACGCCAGGAGAGCAGGTGTGAGACAGACTGATTCAAGAATTGAAAATTGTGAAGCCAGAGGAAGGAATGTAGGAGGGGGAATGGGGGGGGGGGGGGGAGAGAAAGGGGATGTATTAAAGATTATTAAAGATTATGTAAAATTGGAGAATTCAATGTTAATACCGAAGATATACACAAAAAGCTGGAGTAACTCAGTGGATCAGACAACATCATCTGGAGAAAAGGAATAGGTGATGCTTCGGATCAAGACCCTTCTTCAGACGTTCATACCGTTGGGTTAAAACGGTTGCTGAGTCCGCGTTTAGTCTTCCCAATGTACAAGAAGCGAGACCAAGCAAAATCTCCTCTACATTGGCAAGACCAAGCCTGGTCACCGAACATTTGTGCTGAGTCTGCCAGGGCCTTCTGGATCTCTCGGTGGCCAAATATTTAACTCCCCTTCCCATTCCCATATTGACATTATTGACCTGGGCCGCCTCCAATGCCTGAGTGAGGCGACATGCAAATTAGAGGAACAGTACCTCAATTCTACTTGGGTAGCTTACAACGCAACGGTATGAACATTGAATTCTCCAATTTTCGGTAAGCTCTAACAACCCCCCACTCCCTCCTTTTTCTCCCACACACTGTCCCTTTCTCCCCACTCCCTCCTTTGTGCCCCACCTGGACTCGCACCTATTCCTCTCTTTCCCCCTCCCACTACATTCTTTCCTCTGGCTTCACGATTTCCAACTCTTCAATCAGTCTGTTACACACATCTTGCTTTAATCTATGGCTTTTGTTCCACCCATCAGCCTATCAAATACCTTTTCAATTGTGCCCACCTATTACTGCCACGCTTTGTCTTCTCGTCCAGCTTTTTCTCCCCCCACTCCCTTTCAATCAGTCGGAGAAAGGCTCCCGATCCAAAATGTCACATATCCATGTTCTCCAGTGATGCTGTCTGACTCCCCAAGTTACTCCAGCACTTTGTGCAAACCAGCAACTGCAGTTCCTTGTTTCAACAAATAGTTTAACCTATTATTTTACAGAAAGCAAACATGGAAGTTTAAACTGCTCAAAAGTTTGGAGCTAGAGCTAGCAACTGCAATCAAATCCAATGCATTTATTTATTAATGGGTTGGAATGTTTTAGATAGACTGATAGTTCCTTCAATAGCAAAGTTATATTTGGTACAGTGTGATTCTTATGTCACAGGTATGTCTAAAGTCCTGGTCGAATTCAGCAACATATTTTATATACATACCATGTAAACTTGGTGCCAGTGTTTTTGTGAGCTGTACTTAATGGCCATATCAAGTCGTTCTTTATCAGGGACATGCAGTATAATCCAAATTCGTTGAAGTCTATCTTGTAGTTCCTCTATATCTTCCAAGTCCAGTCTTTTCCCAAGCAGTTTCTGAATCTTTATTTTTTCCTAATATCAGTGTTGGACAGTGAATAAACAAAAATATATGTATATTGTATGTGCTTTGTACAGATTTAAAATATATTACTTTCTAAAAAGGTGCATAGACTAGATCTACATTTAACCCTCCTTTCCAATCTATCAAGTTTTCTTCTACTTCCACACTGCTTGATTTTCTTCAAAAGGCTCCTGTGTGAATTTTTTACCATTTTCACATGATTTCCCACATCCATTGTTTGAGAAGGGCACATCAAAAGTTATGGCAGATGGGAAGAAAATAAAGTAGAAAACAAGATCAGATTAGCCATGATTTTATTAAATCTCAAAGAAGGTTCGAGAAGTTATATCACTTACTACTGCTCCTACATCCTCATTCTTATGTATGTTCTAATTTTCTCTTTCCCTTAGCCAGTTGACATGGTTTACCATTTCTCAAAAATCTCAATATAAATCTTGGCTATTCATTAAGAAAGATCCAACATCACTTAGGCAAGGACTCAAAGCTCTTGTGTTTCTCTCCTTCCAGCGAGGAAACACTCACACCAATTTGATCATAATTTGAACAAGTGACGGCAGAAACTAAGTTACCAACATCAAAATGACTGGGCAAGTTGGGCCGAAGGGCCTGTATCATTCTAAGACTCATAATTTGATTTTTTTTTTAAATCAATTCAATGGGTGAAAGAAATCCAATGTTTATGTGGAACTCTGTTGAAAAGCACTGACAGTTTAGGATTAGCAAATTGAAGAAATGCAGGTTGGAATGGAGAAAACTATTTTTCAATGTGCAAGATCACTGTAGTCCAAAAGATTATTTTCCAGACCACTTCTCATCGCTGTTTTATTAGAAACAATTTGGTGAGGTCATCCAAATTCGCAAGTCATAAAAACATACGAGATATTGTAAATATTTGTGAAAAGAATTGAAACACTAAGGTAATTTCATATGCTTGTGTTCTGGTTCAAATATTGTAGATGCAATGTAATTTCACTCAGAGTCAAGTGAATAATTTGGATTGAAAAGTAATAGCTGACTAACGTGGAAGAGCAGAATAATGTGTTTCATGTTTTCACAATTAAAATCAGATTTTTTTTTGTGGATAAGCCCTTAAGAAAAAAAACAAAGACATTACTGGGATTTACTGCAAACTATTGAAAAGATAAAAGTTGTGGTGCAAATCTGTAGATTACCTTGGATGTCTTGGTTGAAGGAATATGGGCTTCTTGTTAAAGGGATGATATTTATTCAATAGATTACAGTGCTGATTTAATTTATAATTGCTCAGTATTAAGAAAAATACTAAGACAGGCTTGAAACATTTATGCCATTTTTAACAGGATAAAAATTAATGAGTTTGTTGTAGATACTTTAAAATTACAAAAGACATGAGAAGGAGAATATAAAGACCGGCCACTTATAATGATTGAGCAGTTTAAAATAATGGGATGTAAATACAAGATTAAATGTAAAGTTTTCAGGACAGAGAGCACAAAAGCCTTTGGGTTGGTGATTGAAGCAATGATCTGACAAAATGCAATTGAAGGAAAGGGCAGTAAAATGATGTTAACAGAACAAAACTTTGCTATTTGGACAAGCCCTCACAATGATAATAAACATCAACAAGTATATGAACCAAGTTGTCTGTGGTATAATTTCCATATAAATAAAAAAGCACATAGACACACTGCAAAGATGATAATGGTGTTACAGGGTCATGAGAAACTTTTATCAAGTATGAAACATGAACAAAATTATTTTAACCTTTCTTGATTGTTTAAAACAATTGTTCCAGAAACTGAGTCCCTACAGAATCTGGCGTATACATTCAGCAATTAGATTAACTGATAACATTTTCAATTATCACTGAGTATAAGTTCATAAATTTATAAGATATAGGAGGAGAATTAGGCCATTTGGCCCATCAAGTCTACTCCGCCATTCAATAATGGCTGATCTATCTTTCCCTCTCAACCCCATTCAAAGGTTTCTAAGATCAGATAGGTTTAGGCGGACTGAGCGGAGGTGTTCAGCGAAACGATCGTCGAGCTTGCGCTTGGTCTCGCTGATATACAGGAGTTGACACCTGGAACAGCGGATATAGTAGATGAGGTACTGTAATGAGGCCTAGACCTACCTGATCTTCCGGTTGCTCAGCACTTTAATTCCCACTCCAATTCCAAATCTGACCTTTTTGTCCTGGGCCTCCTCTGTCGCCAGAGCAAATTGGAGGAACAGCACCTCACATTTCACTTGGGCAGCTTACACCCCAGCAGTATGAACATTGACTTCTCTAACTTCAAGTAGCCCTTGCTTTCTCTCTCTCCATCCCCTCCCCAGTTCTCCCACCAGTCTTACTGTCTCCGACTACATTTTATCTCTGTCCCGCCCACTCCTCTGACATCAGTCTGAAGAAGGGTCTCGACCCGAAACGTCACCCATTCCTTCTCTCCAGAGATGCTGGCTGGTCCGCTGAGTTACTCCAGCATTTTATGTCTACCTACAACTTTTTTTGGATTTTCCATTAACTGATCACAAACTTTAATGACCCTGCCTCCCCACAAATGCCAGACTGAATTAGAGAACGCATTCCATCCTGGAGGTTTCATTCAGCCATAAACTCCTGCCAGTCAACAGTCCAGGTGCACAAAGAAATTCACGGATGTCTGATTCACCACCAATGGAGACTTTCTCGTAACATAAGACTCAGGAGATTTCAAGCTCCAAGGGGATTCAGTGATGGACCAATTTGAACTATTTAGTTACAAAGATTGCTTTTCAATAATTGGCATGCATCTCAACCAAGTGACAACTACCTGTTGGTAAATTGTTTTTTGAGAAACCAAACCAAGATCAACCAATTTCACACAGATCAATATAAACCATGACATTGTGATCATCGATACAATCACAACAATCCCATGTCATTTCTGTACATATATGAAACAGTTCTTCAAATGCCACAGCTAATTAATATTTCATGTTTGTTCTGATTGTAATAAAGGCATCAATATCTAAAAGATGGTTGCAATATCAATAGCATACATTTCTAGATATGTTACTTCAAGGTGCTCAGATATTATAACAGAACCCAAAATATTACTTCATTACCTTTTCATCAGTCATCTTACCTGAGCAGCTGCAAAATATAAACAAAAGTACACCATTATTAATATAGGGAAATTACAATGAAAAAATGACAGCATTATTAAATATTACATTGAGGCAATAAGAAACAGATGTATCAGAACGTGTACCAAAATTGTCTGCAGTTTGGAAATACTCTCCAGAAATAAGCTGTTAATCATATTAAAAGTTTTAAAAAGGACTGAATTTGCAATTAAAATCATATTAATAAAAGCAGGCAATAATGCAAACTAGAGGAAAGTCTGGAAAGAAAATCGAAGCATGTTTCTGTTATAGCTTTAATATCCCAGTCCTGTGTATCTACCCATGCCCTGAATTCATCTGCCTTACCCATCAGACATTTTCCAATAAATGAATGCAGTTTAGGCTATCAGACCTTCCTCACTCTCTGTCCTGCTCCTGCCTGTCCTACCAACTGAATTTAAAGAGAAAGTACAAAATGGGTGGGATTGGTGGTATGGTTCAAACCAGAGGTATTTGCAGATTGACTGTAGGTGTGGCAGACCATGGGTGGGAGCCAGGAAACTGATATTTTGGCACAGCTCTGGACGAGATCCTCCACCCACAGTGGGAAAACTACTGAAGCAGGCACGTGGTAGTGTGATCATGAAAGAAAGAGCATTTGAAGTGAATCAGAGAAAGTACGTTTCCAACACAGATGCAATGTTGCAATAAAGTTTATTGTTCATTCTCGTCTGATCAAGATCAGTGAATACATCAACCAATCACGCCCTCCACTGCCAAACTTACAGACTGTAATATACTTCAAACATTTACCTACCAACAACTTTGTATGTCAGGATAATGATTTAGTATTGGAATGCCATGTGGCCTGCCTGTATTCACCATTCACCAGGCCACAAATGGCATCAGCCATGGACCTGTTGTGCTGGTAGGCTGGATTTAATGTACTCCATAACCAGCCCCTCAAAGCACTTCATGATGGTGGATGCCAAGGCCACTGGACGGTAGTCATTAAGGCATGATCTTGCTTTTCTTTGGCACCGGGATGGTAGTGGTCTTTTGAAGCAGGTGGGTACCTCAGAATAGAATAGGGAGAGATTAAAGGTGTCCGTGAACACTCCTGCTAGTTGGTCCACGCAGTTCCTAAAGTTGTGGCCAGGGACCCCGTCCAGGCCAATTGCATTCCATGGGTTCACTCTCATGAAAGCCGATCTAACTTCTGCAAGTGACCCTGGAAAAAAGGTACACCCGAGTCTGACGGGACGGATGCATCGCTCTGCTGGCCTTCTGCTCAAAACGAGCATAGAAGGCATTATGTTCATGAGAGGGCTGCACTATAGAAGGCATTATGCTTGAGCATAGAAGGCATTATGTTCACGAGAGAGCGATGCTGCCTGACTTTGCTTTGCAGCCAGTTATTGTATTCAGTCCTTGCCACAGTCTGCGGGTGTCCGAATGTTTATACTGGGACTGAAGTTTGTCCCAGCCTTGTCTCTTGGCATTCCTGATGGCTTTGCAAAGATCGTACCAAGCTTCCTAATACCAGTCGGGATGATTTGACTTGTATACAGTCCTGGCCTTCACCTGGATCTTCACAGTTCATCCGTGGTTTCCATTTGGGGAACACTCGGATTGTCTTCTTCAGCAAACAGTCCTCTATGAACTTGCTGATGAAGTCAGTCACGCCAGTAGCATACTAATTCAGGTTGGCCGCAGATTTTCTTAATATGGACCCGTGTCTCAGAGGCACAGTGGATCATCATGGAACGAATGATACCCACCTGCTTCGCTGATATCAAGCATTGACCATCACTGTTTTCTGCATATGGTTTAATGCACACAATTGATTGGTCCCTGCACTGCTGGAAATTCCTGGGATTTATAATAATTCACGTTCATGTGACCAATTGGCAGGTGCTCGTTTCCATGTGTGATGAATCTAGTCTTCTGAAGAGTGTTCACTCACTGTCTAATACACACGTGTTCTACATATTGAAACATATTGTTGATGAAGTACCCAGCAGCATCCCGGAGGTGAGAGAGAAATGTCTGCCCCGCATCACCTTCAAGTCTGTGTTGTGTCTGAGTGAGCATATCCTTAGAGAATCAAAGTTGTTTTACATTGTGTGTCACTGTGTTGCATATAGCACAGCTGTAACTAGAAGATCCTCAGTGGATAGGATCTCCTGCTTGACAGCAGCATAAAAAGAGAGAATGAGCAGGAAAAGATTTAGTGAGTGATAATCTCTCCATGGAAGAATGCTCCACGGAGTTTATTTCCCTCTTCCAATATACTCAAACTCTGCACTAGTTATCTTCTAACATAATCTAATTGCCTTCATATTGTTCAGATTAATACGCTACACCCAAACTGCAAAGGTGAACACTCACACCAAATGCAAAGTAACAAAATATCTCAGAAGTATTATTTGGGAGGAATGATTTCCAGGCTCCGTGCAAAGGTCTGAGTGGCTGGAAATGTATTCCTTTATACTTTGAGCATGGTACAGACTGCCCACTCCATCTATCACTTTCTAATATATATTAATCAGTTTTCTTTGGAAACCGAGACTTCATGTAAGATTTATCAGCACCAGGGAAATAATGTGATCTTCATGAGGTCCATGAATGATATTAATGAGGTCTGTGAGAAATGTGCACACAGGACACTCCAATTCCCATGTATTCAATTATTCAGGTTATTCTAGGAAGATAACTTTCAGGGTGTGTTAGCTAATTTAAAAAAAATAATAATTTAGTAAATAAAATGTTTTGTATAGATAGCAATATCACCTTCTGTAAGAGGTTCCTTTCCTAAGCCTCCAAGCATTATAGTATTGATATTCCAAGAACCAATGACAAATTCTTCTTTTATAGAGCGAATTTCTGCACGTTCCTCTTCTTCTTTCCTAGTCACGGAAAATAAATGATCAGATTGGATCTTTATTGATTGGAAAAACAAAATATAATTTGAACTATAATTTTTTTTTTTAAATTCTATTTAAGTTTACTGTTTCAGTTTGAATTCTTGAGCAACAAGTTCTCTTCTTTCCTCTTCATTCTCATCCTCACTCTCATAGAAGTGATAAATAACTCCCAAGTAGTCAGATCCCTGGGGACACAAAAACAAAAGTGAAAGCTCTGACCAAATCCTGAATTCCCGAATCTTAGCTGTGCTATATTTTACAAAAATAGAAAGTTCTTAAAATGCTCAGCAGGTCAAACATCACCTTTGCAGACAGAAACAAAGTTGATGATTTGGGATCTGTGGCCCAATAGCGGAACAATAATAACTGATTTATGTCATTCCTTTAACAAAGTATGCCAAGCTGCTTCAAAGAAATATTAGAAACTAATACAGGGATATTAGGACACATGACCAAAAGCTTGAACAGAAATGGGCTTTAAGGAGCATATTCAAAATGGAAAGAGAGGACAGGAAGAGGTAATGAGATGTAAAATTCCAAAGTTTAGAGCTTCAACAGCTAATGGCACAACAGCCAAAAGTGGAGCAATTGAACATAGAACTAATCATCAGAACAGAATCAGATGAGCACAAGTATGTCAGGGGATTGTACGGCTGGAAACAGGGAATGTTCAGATCATGGAGTATTTTAAAGACAATGGTGAGGATTTTAAATGAAAGCTGCTTCTTAACGAGGAGTTGTTATACCTCAGCAGACTCTTTGGGTAATAAGTGAATGGGAATTGGTACAATTTGAACATTACTCATATTCACAGAGTAGAATAGAAACATAGAAAATAGGTGCAGGAGTAGGCCATTCGGCCCTTCGAGCCTGCACCGCCATTCAATATGATCATGGCTGATCATCCAGCTCAGTCGCCTGTACCTGCCTTCTCTCCATACCCCCTGATCCCTTTAGCAAAAAGGGCCACATCTAACTCCCTCTTAAATATAGCCAATGAACTGGCCTCAACTACCTTCTGTGGCAGAGAATTCCACAGACTCACCACTCTCTGTGTGAAGAAATGTTTTCTCATCTCGGTCCTAAAAGACTTCCCCCTTATCCTTAAGCTGTGACCCCTGGTTCTGGACCCCCAACATCGGGAACAATCTTCCCGCATCTAGCCTCTCCAACCCCTTAAGAATTTTATATGTTTCTATAAGATCCCCCCTCAGTCTTCTAAATTCCAGCGAGTACAAGCCCAGTCTATCCAGTCTTTTCTCATATGAAAGTCCCGCCATCCCAGGGATCAATCTGGTGAACCTTCTCTGTACTCCCTCTAAGGCAAGAACGTCTTTCCTCAGGTTAGGAGACCAAAATTGCACACAATACTCCAGGTGCGGTCTCACCAAGGCCCTGTACAACTGCAGCAGAACCTCCCTGCTCCTAAACTCAAATCCTCTTGCTATGAATGCCAACATACCATTGGCTTTCTTCACTGCCTGCTGCACCTGCATGCTTGCTTTCAATGACTGGTGCACCATGACACCCAGGTCACGTTGCATCTCCCCTTCTCCCAATCGGTCACCATTCAGGTAATACTCTGCTTTCCTGTTCTTGCCGCCAAAGTGGATAACCTCACATTTATCCACATTATATTGCATCTGCCATGCATTTGCCCACTCGCCTAATCTATCCAAGTCACTCTGCAGCCTCCTAGCATCCCCCTCGCAGCTAACACTGCCACCCAGCTTCGTGTCATCCGCAAACTTAGAGATGTTGCATTCAATTCCCTCGTCCAAATCATTAATATACACTGTAAATAACTGGGGTCCCAACACTGAGCCTTGCGGTACCCCACTAGTCACTGCCTGCCATTCCGAAAAGGACCTGTTTATTCCTACTCTTTGCTTCCTGTCCGCCAACCAATTTTCTATCCACCTCAACACTGAACCCTCAATACCGTGTGCTTTAAGTTTGTACACCAATCTCCTATGTGGGACCTTGTCGAAGGCCTTCTGAAAGTCCAGATATAACACATCGACTGGTTCTCCCTTATCCACTCTACTAGTTACATCCTCGAAAAATTCTATAAGATTCGTCAGACATGATT
Organism: Rhinoraja longicauda; assembly: GCF_053455715.1. NCBI lineage: Eukaryota > Metazoa > Chordata > Chondrichthyes > Rajiformes > Arhynchobatidae > Rhinoraja > Rhinoraja longicauda. The sequence goes on from NC_135975.1 coordinate 23,491,898, forward strand.
TGCCTTTGGTAAATCCATGCTGACTTTGTCCGATGATTTCACCACTTTCCAAATGTGATGCTATCACATCTTTAATAACTGACTCTAGCATTTTCCCCATGAGGCCGGTTGACCAGTGCACTCTAGAGGTAACAAGTAATACTACAGGTGAAGGACATATTAAATCAACAGGGTATGCAGTAACAAGAGCACTATTATGCAGATGCTGAAATATCAGAAATAGAAAATGTTGGAAATAATTAGCTTGTTCAGCAGCCCCTGTGAAAAGAGAGTTTCTGTATCAGCAAAATGACCACATTACACATCTAATCAAAATGCAGGGGCAAAGAAAATGGGAAGGAGAAGGATGAACAGAAGGAAGGAACTTAGATTCAGTGAATGACACTTGCATTTCCGACTGATCCATATTTATTGTCTTCACTTGTTTAATTGCCACTTTCTGATCTTACATTCTATCCTCCTTTGCTGTCCCTTTTGCCTTTCCTTTTCATTCTGCACCTCCCTCCGTTTCTGCCTCTGCACTTGTTCTTTGCTCAAATCTTCAGTCTGAAATGTCATGTGTTTCTTTCTCCACAGTTGCTGCATGAACACTGATTATTTTCATAATTTTCGGGGTGTTACTTTAGATTTCCAACATCCAGAATGTTCTGCTTTTGTAAATGAGCACATACATTTCTGTTGTTTGCCTCTTCCTTGAGATTCCATGCCTGTGGGTTGGCAGTGGAAGGGGGGGGGGGACAGAGGGGGAGTTTATTTAGCCATGTGTTTGAACACCATGCTCCAAGAACTCTACGAATTAGATAGATGGGGATGGTGAGTAATCAGATATCTTTTCAGTTTGTGCTTTTCTTACATTTTCACAGTTCTCAAAGTATGAAATCAGATTCTAAAATGATGCTCCAACAATTCTTGGGCTCTTTCCTTCATTCCTAAGTAAAATCAATTACAGTAAACCCTCGTTATAATGGACCATCGGGGGGGGGGGGGGGAAGGGAGGAAGGGGTGGGGGGGGAGGTGGTGTCTGTTATTGCCGATTGTCCACTATAACCGAGTAATGGGTTATCATTATTTGTAGCAAAAACAAAGAACTGCAGATGCTGGTTAATGCACAAAAGGACACAAAGTGCTGGAGTAACTCAGCGGGTCAGGCACCATGGTTTTGGCCAGGAGTCTTCTTCAGCCTGATTTAGTCTGCTGAATTACTCAAGCATTTTGTATCATTTTGCATTAAAACTGGGCACCTTTGCTGCTGGTGTGCATTTGCACCAGCTGCCGCACGGTCCCATTGATGTGTGGCTCATGTTGTGGCCCCTTGCTGGCAGCATTTTCTTCAGGCCACCAACAGGAGTGATTGGCCACCCTGGGGCTCCCTCCCCTCTCACCAGCTACTGCTTCTTCCTGTCGACCCTAAACTAAACAGTGAGGGCGAGGGGGGGGGGGGGGGGGGAGTCAACAACGTGGAAGCGTATCCATGCAGCTAACGGGAAAGAGAGTGTAGGAAAGGTCATGTTTAAACTAACAGGGCAGGGGATGGGACCCAATGCAAGGAAGACAGAAGCAAAAGGTAGAAGGGAGATAAGAAAAACTAACCTGAAAGCTTTGTGCGTTAATGCGAGGAGCTTTCGAAATAAGGTGGATGAATTGAATACGCAGTTAGTAGTTAAGGGATATGATACGGTTGGAATTACAGAGACATGGCTCCAGGGTGACCAAGGATGGGAGCTAAACATACAGGGGTATTCAATATTCAGGAAGGATAGACAGAAAGGAAGAGGAGGTGGGGTGGCATTGCTGGTTAAAGAGGAGATTAATGCAATAGCAAGGAAAGACATTAGCTTGGAACCTGTAGATCGGTAAGGGTAGAACTGAGAAACAGCCAAGGGCAGAAAACACTTGGAGTTGTATACAGACCACAAAGCAGCAGTAGGGAGGTTGGGGATGGCATCACGCAGGAAATTAGGGATGCGTGTAGCAAAGGTACAGTGGTTATCATGGGTGACTTTAATCTACCTATAGATTGGGCCAACCAAATGGGTAACAGTGCTGAGGAGGATTTCCTGGAATGTATGCAGGATGGGTTTTTAAACCAATATAGCGAGGAACTGACTAGAGGGCAGGCCATCCTAGACTGGGTATTGTGTCATGAGGAAGGATTAGTTAGCGATCCTATTGTACAAGGCCCCTTGGGCAACAGTGACCATAATATGGTGAAATTCCGCATTTAGATGGAGAGTGACACAGTTAAGACACTAGGTTCCTAAACTTGAATAAAGGAGACTTTGAAGGTATGAAACAGGAATTGGCTGGGATAAACTGGAAAATTATACTTAAAGGGCTGACAGTGGAGATGCAATGTCAAAGATTTAAAGACCACATGGATGAATTCCAAAAATTGTTCATCCCTGTCTGGCGAAAAAATAAAACTGGGAAGACGGCTCAACCGTGGCTGACGAGGGAAGTCAAGGATAGTGTTAAATCCAAGAAAGAGGCAGATAAATTGGCCACAAGAAGTGGCAAACTGGAGGACTGGGAGAAATTTAGAACTCAGAGGAGGACAAAGAGGTTAATTAAGAGGGGGGTAAAAAAGAGCATGAAAGCTTGCGGGGAATATAAAAACTGACTAAAAGTTTCTTTAGGTGTGTAAAAAAGGAAAAGATTAGTGAAGACGAATGTAGGTCCTTTACACTCAGAGACAGGTGAATTTATAATGGGAGACAAGGAAATGGCAGAACAGTTAAATGACTACTTTGGTTCTATCTTCACTAAGGAAGACACAACCAATCTCTCCAAAATACTAGGGGACCGCGGATCTAGTGGAAGGGAGGAACTGAAGGGAATCCATATTAGTCATAAAATGGTGTTAGGTAAACTATTGTGACTAAAGGCAGATAAATCCCCAGGGCCTGATGATCTGCATCCTAGAGTACTCAAGGAGGTGGCCCGAGAAATCGTGGATGCATTGGTGATCATTTTCCAATGTGCTCCAGACTCTGGATCAGTTCCTGTGGACTTGAGGGTAGCAAATGTAACTCCACTTTAAGAAAGGAGGGAGAGAGAAAACAGCAAATTATAGACCAGTTAGCCTTACATCGGAGTGGGGAAGATGCTGGAGTTGATTATTAAAGATGGTATAGCAGCACATTTGGAAACCAGTGATGGGATCGGTCAAAGTCAGCATGGATTTATGAAGGGGCCATCATGCTTGACTAATTTTGGGGACATTTTTGAGGATGTAACAAGTAGAATGGATAAGGGAGAGCCAGTGAATGTGGTGTATCTGGACTTTCAAAAAGCCTTTGACAAGGTCCCACACAAGAGATTAGTGTGCAAAATTAGAGCACATGGTATTGGGGGTAGGGTATTGACATGGATAGAGAACTGGTTGGCAGACAGTAAGCAAAGAGTAGGAATTAATGGGTCCTTTTCAGAATAGCAGGCAGTGACTAGTGGGGTGCCGCAAGGCTCGGTGCTGGGACCCCAGTTGTTTACAATATATATTAATGATTTAGACGAGGGAATTAAATGTAACATCCCTAAGTTTGCAGATGACACAAAGCTGGGTGGCAGTGTGAGCTGCGAGGAGGATGCTATGAGGCTGCAGGTGATTTAGATAGGTTGGGTTAGTGGGCAGAAGCATGACAGATGCAGTATAATATGGATACATGTGAGGTTATCCTCTTCGGTGGCAAGAACAGGAAGGCAGATTATTGTCTGAATGGTGTCAGATTAGAAGGGGAAGGTGCAATAAGACCTGGGTGTGCTTGTACATCAGTCACTGAAAGTAAGCGTGCAGGTACAGCAGGCAGTGAGGAAACTCATGGCATATAGGCCTTCATTGCGAGAGGATTTCAGTTTAGGAGCAAGGAGGTTTTACCTACAGGGCCCTGGTGAGACCGCACCTGGAGTATTGTGTGTAATTTTGGTCTCCTAATTTGAGGAAGGACATTATTGTTATTGAGGGAGTGCAGCATAGGTTCACCAGGTTAATTCCAGGGGTGGCGGGACTTACATATGATGAAAGAATGAGTCGACTGGGCTTGTATTTGCTGGAATTTAGAAGGATAAGAGGGGATCTTACAGAAACATATAAAATTCTCAGAGGATTGGACAGGGTAGATGCAGGAAAGATATTTCAGATGTTGGGGAAGTCCTGAACCAGAGGTCACAGTTTAAGAATAAGGGGTAGGCCTTTTAGGACTGAGATGAGGAAAAACATTTTTCACCCAGAGAATTATGAATCTGTGGAATTCTTTGCCACAGAAGGCAGTGGAGGCCAAGTCATTGGATGTTTTTAAGAGAGAGTTCAATTTAGCTCTTAGGGCAAAGGGAATCAAGGGATATGGGGGAAAAAGCCAGAGCCGGGTACTGATTTTGGATGATCAGCCATGATCATATTGAATGGTGGTGGTGGCACGAAGGGCTGAATGTCCTACTGCTGCACCTATTTTCTATGTTTCTATGTCACTTTTTCCACTCCAGCCTCCACCGCTGCCTTCTTCTCCTTCTCTCGTTGCTTTGTCCACTCTGCCGCTCCCTCCTCCGTTGTCACTACCTCCTTCTCTCCCACAGCCGCCAACATCTCCCAAGGTGGAGTATGTTGGCGACTCCAGGGGAGAATGAAATGGTGGCGGCAGTGGAGGGGGAGGGGGCAAAGGTAATTCATTGGCTTCTCCTAAAGAATTAGAAAAAGGCTGCACAAATTGTACTGCATCTTTCTTCAGTATTATGTCTCATAGGGATGAATAAATAAATATAACCCAGGGAAATGATTCATTTTACTGAATGTCAAAGCAAACATCTGGCATTATTTTACCTTTTACCTAATTCTCACTGGGTAGATGAACAAGTTTCATGCATACCATCTTTACTGTAATGCTGCATATAAAGATGAAATTCCAATGTCATTTCATTATTATATCTACCGAACTTAAATAGCAATACTGAAATGTTGAGAATGCTTGGAAACAGAGCAAAAATTATCTATGAAAACACTCAATGCTTCATCATTAAAGACTTTTGACAACACAATCAGCATTCCAGCAACACACCTCCTGAAAGACATATTGTAGATAATCATCTAGATTTATATTTGAATCCTGTCGTGAAATATCATTTTGGAATAGATTCTTTGGTTCAGAATTTACTTCAATTTCTTTTGTCATCGATAAATATCTGCAAAACATTGAAAATCATGTTCAAATACGATTTTTCTCAAATGTGACTGCACTTTTATTCTATAATTTATTAACACATCAAACATATTTTTGTTCACATCATCTCTGGATCTTATGCTAATCACTTTCAACTTACTCCCTCTCATCCTTGACAGCCCCACCCCCCACCCACACTACAATTTCTCTCTAGTTACCCTATTCAAATCAGTCATCGTTTTGAACATCATGTTGAATCTCCTCCCAAATTTATCTTTTTAAGAAAACCAGACATCCTCGTCTCTCCTGGGAAAATAAATGCCTCACTCCTGTAGCCATTTTGGTAAATGCTTTAAAGATCTCTATAAGGCATCCATATCCGTAGTAAATTTTATACCAAATCAAGCTTGTAAGGACAACTGTACAAAGTCTACATATATGCTTTTAAGGTCATAAGGAATAGGAGTAGAAATAGGCCATTCGGCCCATCAAGTCTACTCCGCCATTCAATCATGGCTGATCTATCTCTTCCTCCTAACCCCATTCTCCTGCCTTCTCCCCATAACCTCTGACACCTGTACTAATCAAGAATCTATCTATCCCTGCCTTAAAAATATCCACTGACTTGGCCTCTACAGCCTTCTGTGGCAGAGAATTCCACAGATTCACCACCCTCTGACTAAATAAATTTCTCCTCATCTCCTTCATAAATGAACGTCCTTTAATTCTGAGGCTATGACCTCTAGTTCTAGACTCTCCCACTAATGGAAACATCCTCTCCACATCCACTCTATCCAAGCCTTTCACTATTCTGTATGTTTCAATGAGGTCCACTCCCCATTCTTCTAAACTCCAGCGAGTACAGGCCCAGTGCTGACAAATGCTCATCATAGGTTAACCTACTCATTCCTGGGATCATTCTTGTAAACCTCCTCGGGACCTTCTCCAGAGCCAGCACATCCTTCCTCAGATATGGTGCCCTAAATTGCTCACAATATTCCAAATGCTGCCTTACCATCGCCTGATAGAGCATCAACATTACATCCCTCTTTTTGTATACAAATCCTCTTGAAATAAATGCTAGCATTGAGTTTGCTTTCTTTACTACCGATTCGACTTGCAGATTAACTTTTTGGGAATTCTGCACCAGCACTCACAAGTCCCTTTGCACCTCCGATTTCTGGATTCTCACCCCATTTAGAATATTAATTTGAAATTATTCTTTTGTAAAACAACCTTGCAATCAAGAACACAACAGTGGGCCAGAATTTGCTGCAAGGAATGGGTCAATAGCACTTGCAACTGACATGCTTGGGTTTTCTGGACCCAATAACGGAGACTTGTGCTACTATACTGACCTTGGACAATGTGGAGGAAGATATCCACAAATGTCAGGCAGTTAGAGAAACCTCAACACCAACAAAGTCACGCAGTGCACCTCCGCTCAGTGTACCCACTCCCAGACATACACACACCAACTCTATCAATCTGTCAAAGCTACATAGGCCCTTCAGAAATCGCCAAACCTATAATCCAATTTACTCCAAAAAACTCTCTTAAAACATTTAAATTGGAAAAACATGAATGCAAACTTGATTTTAAAATGTCCATTACCTTATGCTTAGTCTTCTCTCTCACAGCCATTCCCTTCCATTCAAATCAATAACCTTGCTATAGTTACACCATGTCCATCAGGTAGAGTCCTCAGGTGCACTAGGTTTGTTCTGCACTATTGCACTGTACCTGATGTTTAACACGAGAGCACGGATGGAAAAACATGCTAGCAAAGCCAAGCTTGCAAATTTGGGAATTACATGTTCACACGAACATTCTGAACTTATTGACAGCTTTGGGAGGTAAATATTGACAAGTTTCTTTGCAACCTCTGGTCCATTCCTAAAATCATTCCCATGCCAATCTTCAAAGCCAACCCACGGCTTACCTTTCGGTCCCAAAGTCCGATTCCAATAATTTCAGATCAGGGTTAATAACACGGTACTTTAACCTCAGAGACAAAGTATCAGATGGAAAACATCCAGAAAGATCCACATCTGTTGCTGGAGGAGCTATTATTGGATCCTAACAAAAAGGAGTTCATAGTTAGAACATTATGTATTTTTGACCTGAATCCATTTTTTAAACTTCAAACTTCAAAACAGTTGACTTCTTACAAAGGAAGTATTAAGCCATATTAACAAACTACTGAGAATATAAATGTCCCCAGAAAGATTCAACCTTTCAACCACTATTCTAAGATACAACCGTGTGGTATAATTGAGCCCGAGGCAAATTTCCATGTGGTTTGTAGCTGGCTGCTTGAGAAATACTTTCTTCTGCACCTATGCCTCTCTCCCTCAACTTCTAATTCATGCCTATTTTAGTTTAGAGATACAGCGTGGAAACAGGCCCTTCAGACCAGTGATCCCTGCACACTAACACTATCCTACACATACTAGGGACAATTTCCAACGACACCAAGCCAATTAACCCGCAAACCTGTACGTCTTTGGAGTGTGGGAGGAAACCGGAGCCCCCGGAATAAAACCCCACACAGGTCACGGGGAGAATGTACAAACTCTGTGCAGACAGCACCCGCAGTCAAGATTGAAATCGGTCTCTGGCGCTAGAAGGCAGCAACTCTACTGCTGCACCATCATTATTATGGAGACAGGGTGATAGGAAGGCATGATCTTATTTCTCTCCTGATAATTAAAGAAATGAAGCCAAGGAGTGAATTGTGATAGCGTGGAACCAAGGTGGCAGAACAATACCAGTCTGTAGAGTGGAACACTGGGAAGGGAAAGGGAAGGAGCAGGAGAGCAGGATATAGCCGTAATGATCAGCAGATTAAAGAACTGACTCATTTAATGTATTGAGCAATCACACAGCTGGGATAGGAAAAATTAGTTTGTACTACTCCAAAAACATATACCAAAGCAGCAACTTGCAGTGTGTAGGAAGGAACTGCAGATGGTTTAAACTGAAGATAGAAATAAAATGCTGGAGTAACTCAGCAGGACAGGCAGCATCTCTGGATAGAAGGAATGGGTGATGTTTCGGGTCGAGACCCTTCTTCAGACTGAGAGGCAGGGGAGAGGGAGATACATAGATAAGGAGGTGTAAGGTGTGAAAATGAGCCATCAAAGGGGGTGCAGATCAAGGAAAATGTAGAATAGATCATTGTTAGCTAGGAGAAGGTAACAAAGCAAACAGATTCTCAACCCCCTTTGATGTCTCGTTTTTCCCACATTTTACTTCCTTATCTCTGTATCTGTATACAAAGACCACAATTGTGTAGTTCACAACAATTTAGAGCATTGTTTTAATTTACTGGTTAACACCTAAATAAAATGTTGTCTATGGACAAGTAAATAGAAAATCACATTAATGACATTGAAGGGATGTTGTGGGACATGGAGTGGAACCGCGGGTGGCATTGTTGTATACACTTGATCCCGTAGTCTTTCTTGGCACTGCAAGCTGCCGAAGATATACACAATATGCAGGAGTGACTTAGCAGGAGAGGTGGCATCTCTGGATAGGAATGGGTGACGTTTTGGGTCGAGACCCTTCTTCAGACTAAGTCAGGAGAGAGGGAAATCATAAGGTCATGTCATAAGTGATAGGGGTAGAATTAGGCCATTCAGCCCTTCAAATCTACTCTGCCGTTCAATCATGGCTGATCTATCTTTTTCTCCTTCCCATTCTCCTACCTTCTCCCCATAACGTCTGACACCTGCACTATTCAAAAATCTACAGTGCCTATCTCTGCCTTAAAAATATCCACTGACTTGGCCTCCACAGCCTTCTGTGGCAAAGAATTCCACGATTCACTACCCTCTGACTAAGGAAATTTCTCCTCATCTCCTTCCTAAAAAAACATCCTTTAATTCTGACCTCTAGTCCTAGACTCTCCTACTAGTGGAAACATCCTCTCCACATCGACTCTATCCAAGCCTTTCACTAGACTGTATGTTTCAATGAGGTCCCCACCCTCATTCTTCAGTGAGTACGGGCCCAGTGCCGACAAATGCTCTTCATAGGTTAACCTACTCATAAGCTAGCTCGTTCCCAAAACCTTAAATGTGCAATCACCTCAGTACCAATTTCTAGAAATGTTTTGGGTTGAAATGAACTGAGACTTTCACCAGTGTGCTGGTTGTAAATGAAACTAGTATAAAACTAGTCTGAGACAAGTATTATTTAACCATGAGATTATATACCTAGGCCATGTTCTGTCCTGGGAGTGGAGTTAGATTCATGGGAGGTGGTCTTGGAGGGGAGAATGCTCCTCAAACTGCAGAGCTTCTTAGACAATACAGCTCACCCTCTCCATGACACACTGGTCAACCTGAGGAGCACCTTGAGCAACAGATGTTCCACCAAAATGCAGCACAGAACGCCACAGGAGATCCTTTTTCCCTGTGCCTGTCAAGCTGTACAACTACTCTGCGTTCCGTCATGGGGTAGACTGACTCCTCGTCCCCCTCACCCCAATCTTTGCACATGCCCAGTCCTGGACTTCCCATTCGTCACTTTAATTTCATGTTTCATTTATCTTGTGTTTTATGACTGTGGCAGATCAATTTCGCTCCTGGGATAAATAAAGTTCTATCGTATCGTATCATAAATGTGCACAACAAAAGATGACTCGCAACACAAAATTATAATCTATTAACATATACTTTGATGCATTTACAGATAATTCCACAGAAGTCAACAAATACTACAAAATGATGCTTATGAATACTCAATAAGTAATCTATTCTAAACTAATCAAAAAATCCCAAATGTTAGCAATTTTTAACGGGGTTAAAACAGAAATTGGACGGTGACATTTTGTATCTCATTCTGGATGTTTCCGGTACTTTTTTATCCTTAGAAAGAGATAGGCTAGGGCTTTGCTTACCATCGGTTTTGAGGGGAAAAAAATCTTCAGCCTCTGGAACAAACATCATAACAAGCAAAGGTAGACACAAAATGCTGGAGTAACTCAGTGGGTCAGGCAGCATCTCTGGAGAGAAGGAATGGGTGACGTTTCATGTCGAGCTCCTTCATCAGACTGAAGAAGGGTCTCGACCCAAAACGTCACCCATTCCTTCTCTCCGGAAATGCTGCCTGACCCGCTGAGTTACTCCAGCATTTTATGTCTACCTTCGATTTAAACCAGCATCTGCAGTTTATTTTCCAACACATCATAACAAACAATGTAATTTGCCATCAAATTGCCAACTAGGCAGTGTTAGACTAGTACATTTCCTGTCAAATTGTTACTAGTAACACAAGATTATTTTATATTTTTCTGTACAATTACTTATTACTAACATAAACACAAATAAAAACAAATAAACTTCATTTCTTTAGCAAGAGCTTTGTATTGTAGCATGTGTATCTGTATAAAACTGCCAAAGTTTGAGAAAGCAACTTTAATAAATTAGTAAACATGAAGTTGCCTTTCAATTTTATTTTATTAGAAACCTAATTTTTCAAAACTATTTGAAAATGTTTCCACATATGAGAAATAATGCTTCTTACATCATCAAATACCAGGTGATCAATTGAAATCGTTTTCAGAAGGTGCTTGTAAATCCCGTGTAACTCTTCTTCAAAGGATAAGTTTTTATCCATTGTTTGTATCATTTCCTGGTCAACCTTCAACCAAATTACAAGAAATATAATTGTGTTAATTAACTCATCTTTCTTATTCTTTCAGCTTTAAACACAAAAGTCAAGGTATGTTCATCGGGGACAATGCACTGAGTTTCAATTTTGTTGAGTTGGAAGGTAACAATGTTTGTAACAGTTCAAGTGATGCTGCAACAGTATGAAAACTTTACTGACTGAAATTATAAATTTACAAGTTTTACTGGTTGTAAAACTATTTTAATATCGTAAATTTATCTTAACATAACATATGTGCATGCAATGCCAATGAGCACTCTCATGCCTCTGAAATAGAAGGTCCTGGATTCAAAACTTAGCTTGATAGTGTCTTTATAGGTGCACTGTACTCTCAAATATAGTCTTTCATACGAGATTTTAATCTAAAGAACCTTCTAACCTTAACTGGATGTAAAAAAGCAGAGAACCTCTTTCCCTATTAATAGTCATCTCTGCAAAATTATTTGTTTATTATCACATTGCCATTTGTGGGAATTTAAAGTGGGCAAATTGGACACTACATATTTTCTCTACAACAATGACTAAAGTTCAAAAATGGTTCATTGGTGATAAAGTACTTCGGCCGCAGGTATTGTAAACAAATGCAAATATTTATTCACAAAATAGGAAATTATTTTAAACCATAGAATAGATGCTATTGGAGCAGGAGATCTGACAGCAAAGACCATTGGTTAGACTCACATCTTTAACCTTCAGCTCAAAAATCATTAGCAACAGCTGGGGCCTTAGTGCTTAATAGGAACAACAACAAATCCCCTCGAACAATATGATTTAAGAAATGGAAAAGTAACATAGGTACAATGAGGAAGATGGCGAATTAGAGTAAAATCAGCAAAGGCGGAAGAGAGGGAAATAAATATTGGAATTAGAAAGGGAAAAATAATGTTGAAACAACAGGTTTCAAGTCTCTCCATAATTTGAAGAAACGAGATTTAAGAGCTTCAACTATTCATTTGGATCTGGCAGCTTAATTAACTTTGCATTTACAATCATCATAGTGAGGCAGTTCTGCTGTTCAATTCTAGAGATGAACTCAGCAGGAAACAACATGCAATTATTGTGCGAATCCAGCAAGCTCTCAAACATATTAGGGATGCCCAGGACAAATGATCATTTGTGCACACAGTAGAGCAGTGTAAACGCACCAGCACATCATGGAACCAAAACAGAAAAGCTGGAAGAACTCAGCCAGTTTAGCAACATCTGTGAAAAGAGAAACCTGTTGATGTTTGAAGTTGAAGACCCTTCATCAGAACTGAGGCCATACTTCTCCTTCCACAGATACTGCTTGACTGAGTTCTTCCAGCATTTTCTGTTTTTCCTTCAGATTCCAGCATCTGCAATATTGTGCATTTTCCAGCACATTGTGGTAATTTGCATCTCACACTAATCACTTCAATCGATAAAAATTGTTAAATAATTTGGCCATTAATGATGTCATGAATTGTTACCACATTAATATTTGTTGCCAGGAAGATCACGCCATGCTTTGGCTAAAGCCAACAATATTCTTACTATATTACAATACCTCTTCCTCTTGGGGATCATATATTGCTGGGTATATTTTGAGATAGACACAGTCAAAAAATTGTCTATCTGAAACTCGAACATCAGCTGTTCGTGCCATCAACCTGTGGGACAATCTGATGCTGACTGTAGCTGGCTGTGCATGTTCTGGCTTCTTTGGTTGTAATCTCTTCTTTAGCACTTTTTCCTCTTCTTCCTCAAGTTGCTAAAAAAAAAAAAACATTCCTTATGTACATTTTTTGAGATGCAAATCAGTCTTAGAAAATTTCAAAACACAGAGTTCAGTTTTGTTTAGCATTCGTTCACTCTAATTTGATCCCAGTTATTTATGCATATGGTTTAGTTAAGAAGTGCAAATATTTCCTGGGCAACCAACAGACAGCTGATGTACAAAGTATTACAAAGCTTGATGCAGGATCATTTATTGGAAATATAAACACAGAATATTAAAACCTTACTCAGTTTAAACCTTGATTTTGAAACATATATTTGAAACAGCACTTTGATGACTGAGAATCCATCTATAAAGATGCCTTATTAAATAACTCTGCTTTGCAGTTATTTTGCACATGGTTTGAATTTATTTTATTGCCAGAGACAATTGAAAATTTTACAAACCACAATAATTCTGTGATGCCAACATCTTTAAAAGTGGATAAGGTACAAGGACTGCGTAATGAAGTGTTAAATTTAATTTATTGTACTTAGTTAATTGGGTGTGCTGGCCAAAAGGGCTTCTCTCAATGATGATGGTTATTAATTCAGGGGAGCATGACACTTTAATCTTTCAATGTCAAGGTGAAACACAAAACGAGGCAAAACCCTCTACATTCCATGCCAACCTATCTCATCACAAATATACCACTATTATATCATTGACCCCTTCCTGAGAAAACATTGTCCAGAAAAATATACTAGTTGTCTTATTATAAACACAACTGCAGGAGGCGAAAAGCTCATATTTAATTCACTCTACCACTCAGTGTCCATTACGCCAGTCGTGCAATTGACTCATTTTGGCAATAAGTAAAAATCTGCCACAAAATGTCATGCAACGTGGTACACAGGATCTTATCACTTCTAAGCACTCCATTTTCAGTTCAACTCCAACCAGCACTGGTTGAATGAAACACTGATGCTTGCAAAAGCCCAATTAAACATAAGATAGACACAAAATGCTGGAGCAACTCAGCATGACAGGCAGCATCTCTGGAGAGAAGGAACGGGTGACGTTTCAGGTTGAGACCCTTCTTCCAATTAAACATGACTGTTGGTAGTCTCATCAATTTCCAGCCAACACAAGTATATGTTAAAATGTACTCCCTAACCTGCCACTTACTATTAATGTACATCGGGATGACCATTATAAACAAATGAGAAAAGAACAAATTATTCTTTTGAAACAAGAATCAAGCTACATTGAATCAGAATAGTGGAAACTTTATTATCCCTCTGGCCCCAGATTGGAGACCAATGTTAGCACGCGATAACATGTGATAAAATGTAATGGTTTATCTATTAATAAGGTACAGTAATATCATTGTTAGGATTAAAAAGTAAATTTCATTATTTGTAATAAATTGGTTCAAGCACGAAAGTAGACTAAATAAAGATAATAATGTCTAGTTGAGAAGTAGGCACTTTTCAATGGCTATTTATATAATCATGTTCGCCCAAATAATGGAAGAAACTATCCACTGAATCAGATCAGATTTTTTTTCACGCAAACTTAATGGGATTTATTCATTATGGACATGTGCATAATGAAATAGTCAAAGAAGTAAATCAGTCTGCTCTGCAACCTGGTGCAAGATTTAAAATAACAGAAAACACTGGAAACACTCAGCAGGTCAGCCGGCAAAGAGAAAAAGCAATAAGGTTTAGATCCAAGACTCTTCATCAGAAATGGGTAGGTGAGAGAACAAGTTAATTTTTAGTTGTAGAGAAGGTAGGAGATGCATGAGTAGAGCAAAGTGAATATTTCTGATCGGGCAAGAACAAATGGATTAATGAAACAAATCATTTTCTTCTGAAAAGTGCACGCATATTGAGAAATTTGATTGATGCATTTAAAATAATGAAGGAACTAAACCTGCTTTTTTTACATCCTTAATTGGACAAGGGCTTTTTTTCATAATAAAATATGATTTTTTTTTGGCTTCTTCTCGACTGTACGAATGCAGATGGATTGGAAGGCATTAACATTCATTTTTTCTCACAGCATCAATAAATGCAACAGGCTCTACTACAAATCATATCAAAAGGATATTTGGACAAGCATTTAATCAAAGAAAGTACCATTCAAAATATCCATTTGTAATTGTCGATGAAAGCGTTTCATTAGTTTTCATTAAGGGCAGATAATATAATGTTAATTTCTTTCACACTATGTACCTTCAGCATTTTCTTTATTTGCTGATTTTTAATTTCATTGCTCCTATCATACGTGATGGCTTCAATCAGGGGGGGAAGAGTTGCTTCAGGATCAGCATCGTACCCGTGATCAACAGTAGAAGTTTGCGACAAGCTAAAAACAAAAACATCATTGCTTTTCTGAGTGATGCAGGAAGTTTTGACAATTATGAAGATGAGTAGTTTGTAATCTGTTTAACCCAATACCTTACATACTGGGGATGCATGATGGGGAAAAATATCCAACAAAGAGAACATAAGGCTGTTAGTGAGGCAATAAATAGATTTATCATGGTATTTAGGTTACACAGCATTTAGTTAAAATGAACATTGGGAGTTGTAAACTTAGCTGAGGGCAATTAACACAAACCAGGGAGTAGTGAGTTTTATTGTGCCTATTTGTTAAACAAATGGGAGAGTGGTTTTCTAAATAACAGGGAACATAAGGTTGAAGATAACTCTGGGGAAAGACAAAGATGAACGGTTACAACGACATTGATCAATGATGAATTATTTTTAAAATGTAGAATCCACATGTAACCATTATGTCGTGAGAATATAAAAAAGCTGTGGGTGTTATGATTTGCTGAAAGACTTTGGGTTCTCTCAGTGTTTCTGAGTGCATACTGTTAAGGTGGAGTAAAATTATTTCTCTAACCTTGTACTACACAGGATGATTGACCATATTCTTGATGTCCTCACCCACAATTTTGCAATGTAAGTCTAACCATTTTTTTCTTGTGCAGAATTATCAAGGCAATATTTTGTGCCTCACCACTATCCCATCTAAAATTGAACTCTCAGCTCAGACCTGCATTTGCTTTACTCCCATACAGCAAAATCTGTATTCCAGTCATGTTCATTCATTGGTTAAATAATTCAAATGTCAACTGCAAAAACATAATTTATCAATTTAAACTATAAACTTCATAAAATGTTTAACATTCAGGGTTTTGATATTGCTCAACTTTAAACCGATTTAATGAGTTTTGTGGTGCTTACATCTGGAGATCATCAGCAATTGAAGGTTTATTTCCTTCATCTTGTGGAGCCTTGTACAAATCAAGCAAGGATTTCCATTTAGAAGTTACGGTGGAAGAATACCTCTGTTGCTTTGGTAATGAAAGAGTTTCCCCACTCAACATTTGACTTTGGCCTTTCTGAAATGGAGAAAACATAATTAATCATTCAAATTCCAGCAGACCCATTGAAGTATTTTTGCCCTGCTTACGTTCAAACTTGCAATCATGATGATTACGTCACTATGAGACACCAATTATACAACAAGATCAAGATCACACCTGAGCCCAACATGCAGTAACAGTCAAAGTGCTTCTGTCAAATCCTCAGCATGGAAATACAAGCCTACATGGAAATTTCCCTGTTTCTAACTAAGAGGGATCGCAAATATGATTTTGAAAAAGCCCTTCCCATTATTAACATTATCTTTATACTTACTGATAAAGATAACTCTGACTGTTGGCGTTTGTTTATGGCAACTTCTACAATTTGTTGTGCTTGTTGAAGGTTGAGATTTGGCACTGCAACAACTGAAGACAAAAGAGAATATTAAATACCTGTAAAGACTTATTTATAAACCATGTTTTCTTTAGTCCGTGAAGTTCTATCAGTCTGATACGGATCGAAATGATAGTCAATTTTCATACCATTGTTATTTCCCTCTAGATGTTGATTTCTTTAACTTGGACCTACAAATTTGTATAGAAACATAGAAAATAGGTGCAGGAGTAGGCCATTCGGCCCTTCGAGCCTGCACCCCCATTCAATATGATCATGGCTGATCATCCAACTCAGTATCCCGTACCTGCCTTCTCTCCATACCCCCTGATCCCTTTAGCCACAAGGGCCACATCTAACTCCCTCTTAAATATAGCCAATGAACTGGCCTCAACTACCCTCTGTGGCAGAGAATTCCACAGATTCACCACTCTCTGTGTGAAAAAAAACTTTCTCATCTCGGTCCTAAAAGACTTCCCCCTTATCCTTAAACTGTGACCCCTTGTTCTGGACTTCCCCAACATCGGGAACAATCTTCCTGCATCTAGCCTGTCCAACCCCTTAAGAATTTTGTACGTTTCTATAAGATCCCCCCTCAATCTTCTAAATTCCAGCGAGTACAAACCGAGTCTATCCAGTCTTTCTTCATATGAAAGTCCTGCCATCCCAGGAATCAATCTGATGAACCTTCTCTGTACTCCCTCTAAGGCAAGAATGTCTTTCCTCAGATTAGGAGACTAAAACTGTACGCAATATTCCAGGTGTGGTCTGCAGCAGAACCTCCCTGCTCCTATACTCAAATCCCCTCGCTATGAATGCCAACATACCATTCGCTTTCTTCACTGCCTGCTGCACCTGCATGCCTACTTTCAATGACTGGTGTACCACGACACCCAGGTCTCGTTGCATCTCCCCTTCTCCTAATCGGCACCATTCAGGTAATAGTCTGCTTTCCTGTTCTTGCCACCAAAGTGGATAACCTCACATTTATCCACATTATACTGCATCTGCCATGCCTTTGCCCACTCACCTAACCTATCCAAGTCACCTTGCAGCCTCCTAGCATCCTCCTCACAGCTAACACTGCCCCCCAGCTTCGTGTCATCCGCAAACTTGGAGATGTTGCATTCAATTCCCTCGTCCAAATCATTAATATATATTGTATATAGCTGGGGTCCCAGCACTGAGCCTTGCGGTACCCCACTAGTCACTGCCTGCCATTCTGAAAAGGACCCGTTTATTCCTACTCTTTGCTTCCTGTCTGCCAGCCAGTTCTCTATCCACATCAATACTGAACCCACAATACCGTGTGCTTTAAGTTTGCATACTAATCTCTTATGTGGGACCTTGTCGAAAGCCTTCTGGAAGTCCAGATGTAACACATCCACTGGTTCTCCCTTATCCACTCTACTAGTTACATCCTCGAAAAATTCTATAAGGTTCGTCAGACATGATTTACCTTTCATAAATGTATATAAGACTATCCTTATTCTACCTGATATAGATATTTAGTTTGCTGAATGCTTTGGCAATCTGGTCTGCACATTAAAGTGTATGTTGAGTTTTTCAAAATAATTTTATGGCTTCGGATGATGCCCTTCAAGAGGCATCATCCTTTAGCAAACTGCTGGTAAATCTGGACCCAAGGCAATGATTTATGACAATGGTTCAATTTAGCTTTCATAACCAGAGTAAAATGCAGAAGTAGATCATTATTTTCCAACCATGGAGGAAGTGGCAATTGGTACATCAATTGGAGCATATTCACTCACTAGCATCATGTGCGTTAAAGCATGTAATTAATAAAATATGCAGGTAGAATAATATCTTACTCTGCATTGGTTTGTGATCTTCAGCTGATTCATCTTCATGAAGTAACATCTTAAAACGCTGCGCTAGATGCAGATGTGGCATATTGTCATAGATCTACAAAGAAACATTCCACAACTGCTTGAGAAACAAAAAATCATCCATCATTCCTAAAGAGCAAATCTGTAGTTCACATTTTAAGATTTGACCAACCTCTTGAAGGTCACTTCCTATTGTTCTCAACTTTGGTTTTGGTGCTTTCTTGGGTCTGCTCAGGTTGATGAGTTGGTTAAATGTAAATGGAGCTCCAGGACACATTGATTTGCTGCCCAAAGGTTTATATTTGCCTAAATTTTCCAACTCAGAAATTCCATCATCAGCTTCTCCTGGTTTGCGTAAAGCCTTAATATCGGTAGAAACTTCACGTTTTATAGCTGGAATGTTCAAACTTTAAAAAAGCAACAAAAAAACATAACTAACCACTGATAATTCATTCACCCCTTCCACTCCTTCATTATTTCTCAGTTAACATCCATTTTTATATTCCTCTTCTCATAGGATTCTGTGTCCTTATTTCTAAACTAACCAGGTTAAGGCCTGCTGTCAAAATGTGAAGTTCTTGTTATTTCCGAGGCATAGATGGGATTCTTTCACCCCAGGATTTAGCCTGAAGTAAAATTTAGTTTAACTATGAGAATATTTAAAAGGTACAAATGGATTACATCATTTATACATGTTAACCCAAGGTATGGGAAAAATCACAGCATGTCAGTCAGCATCTGTGGAAAGGGAAATAGTGATAGTCAATCTTTTGAGTTTCATCAGAACTGGAGAGGGGTACAAGTTAGTTTTCAGTAGAAAAGGAGGGGAAGGGATATGTAGAACAAAGGGGATGTCTGTGCTAGTCCCAGTCACAATGGGTTTACAGCACATTCAGTTTCTTGATAGTGGGACCTGTCTGACAAGCCAAGCATATGAGTGAGACAAGAAGAACTGGACAACATGATATAAAAACAGAAAATGAAAAATTATGGAAAATCTAAGCAGGTCAAGCAGTATGTGTGGAGAAACAACCAGTTAACACCATTTAGTCTAGGTAGTGGTAAAGGTGGGGAAGGTGACAGGTGGAACAAATGATATATTTCTAATAAACCCAAGTCACGTGACAGGTGGAATCAGGTTAACATTGGGCAGTGGGCCAATGAATGGCAAATGGAGTTTAGTTCAGATAAGTGTGAGGTGTTTCATTTTGGGAAGTCAAACTGGGCCAGGACCTTCGCCGTGAATAGAAAGCCCCTGGAGTACATGCAGCGTCATAAGTAGATAGGGTGATGAAGTTGGCTTTTGGCTTATAGACCTTCATCAGTCAGGGAATTAAGTATAGAAGTCGGGACAGTTTTTCAAGACATTGACGAGGCTACACTTGAAGCATTGTATTCCAATAAAGCCAAGTCATGTGACAGGTGGAATCCTGAAGGCATATGCTATGCTAGCATTTATTTCAAGAAGGCTAGAATACAAAAACACGGGTGTAATGCTGAGGCTCTATAAGGCACTGGTCTAGCCACATTGTCTAGCCACATTTGAAGTATTGTGAGCAATTTTGGGCACCATATCTGAGAAGGATGTGTTGGCTCTGGAGAGGTCCAGAGGAGGTTTACAAGAATGATCCCAGGAATGAGAGTTAACATATGATGAGCGTTTGACGGCACTGGGCCTGTACTCGGTGGAATTCAGAAGGATGGGGTTGGACCTTATTGAAACTTAACGAATAGTGAAAGGCTTGGATAGAATAGATGTAGGGAGGATGTTTCCACTAGTGGGAGAGTCTAGGACTAGAGCTCATAGCCTCAGAATTAAAGGATGTTCCTTTAGGAAGGAATTTTGTTAGGTGATGAATCTGTGGAATTTTGTTAGGTGATGAATCTGTGGAATTCTTGGCCACAGAAGGCTGTGAAGACCGTCAATGGATATTTTAAAAGCAGAGATAGATAGATTCTTGATTAGTACGGGTGTCAGGAGTTATGGGGAAAAGTCAGGAGAATGGGGTTAGGAGGGAGAGATAGATCAACCATGATTGAATAGCGGAGCAGACTTGATGGGCCAAATGGCGTATTTCTACTCTAATCACTTATGACCTTAAAGACTAACTAGATTTCGAATTCTGTTGTTATCATCCACAACATGCAGAATTGCTAGTGAAAGTTAAGGGTTCTATTGTAACTCTTACTTATTTGAATTTTCACATAATGAAACGTTGTTTGGGAACCTAAACACTTCAACAACTGAAGAAGACCTGGAGTCATCAAGAAATTCATTTTGAAATTTAGAAGAAATGGCTTTACTCAGAGCATGAGTGAGAATGTGGAGGTTGTTACCAAGGAATGGTTATTGCAAATATTATGTACGTATTAAGAGAGGAGACTGGACAAGGAGGAAAAAGAAATTAACACTGTGTAGAAAGGAACTGCAGATGCTGGTATATATTGACAATAGACAAAAAACAAACTCAGCGGGTCAGGCAGCATCTCTGGAGAAAAAGGATGGGTGACGTTTCAGGTTGGGACCTCCTTCAGACACACTGATAGGCTTAGAGAGAGAAGTGATTGAGCACAGCACAAACCTCAGCATGGGACTGATTAGGCTGAATAGCTTGTTTCCATGCTGCATTTGCCTTGCAATTTAATACAAATCTATTGATTATGCACCTATTTTATATCAATCCATGTTGTTAACTTAATTTCCATAGACAGTTTCTTGAAAGAAAACTGAGAAGCAGAAAGGGATATTGCAAAACTTACAACTTCATGCAGTCATGAGTAAGCTGGGCCTTCAGTCTACTTAGGTTAGCCTCATCAGTGTAAACAGAGCGCTGTCTCACTCTGTCCACCATACGAAGATAGTGAAGGAATAGCTTTTCACACACTGTGATGATGTACGCTGTCATTCGTCGGTTAAGCTCTTTGTTCTCCGTTTTTGTCAAAGTTCTGTCATGAGAATGAAGTTTAAACTCCTCCCAGAGCATCTTAACGTCTGCTATAATGATTCCTCCCTAAAAATAGCAATTCCAGCTCAAAATTAGTAGACATAGAAATTAACCATTTTCCCATAAATAATACTGTACACAATTCAAATGGTTTTATTTTAAGTTATATTAAAAGTAGTTCCTTTCCAAAAGAGCAGTGAGTAGTTTTAGGTGCATTGTACTGACAGGTCCAACATTTTATCCTTGCACAATAATTTATTTATTTACAGATCTCAGTCACATAATCAGCTTTGCATTCTCTGCAGTGGCAGATTCTCAAACAAAACATTAAGTTTCTTCTCCTAAACATAAACAATGTTACGAGGAATTCATTTTGGGTTCAGCCTTGAGGCTCTCGAGTGGTCCATAGGCCTACCAACACTCACAATCTTGGAACTACCTCAAGCAACAATGGTATCATTTTTGATTAGGTCAGAGAGGTGAGGAGCTAAAGTTAGAAAACCAAAACACACTGATAAATGAAATCTTACATAATATCAAACATTAAGAAGTATGACGGGAGGATTGGTTCCATTATTTAAAAAGGGCGGCAGGGATAGGCTAGGTAGCTACTGCCAATCAGCATTGTGTTTGTGTTCGGGAAATTCTGCAGGATAAGATTTATGTGCATTTGAAAATGTAGGGCAATATCACCAATAATCCTGCTTGCTAACTTGATTATGTTTTTTGGCTAAGAAACCTGATGAAGGAAAGTGGTCTTAGGAATGAGCTTAGGGGGGGGGGGGGGGGGGCACTTGACAACATCCCACATGGCTGGTTGGCCCAAAAGATTAAGGCACATGATCTAAATGTGTCCAAAATTGGTTTACTGATAGGAGGCTGAAGGTAATGGTGGAACATTGCTTTCCGTTTGGAAGTCTTTGACCAGCGCTATACCACAGAGATCAGTGCTGGGATCTTTACTGTTTGTGATATATGTTGGATAGGAACACAGGGAGAATGTTTACTAAGTTTGCAGATGAGTTCACTAAAGTGGCAACACAGACAGATGTGCAGGTAAATGGGATGTGGAGATGGGCAAGAGGTTGGCATATGTACAGGGGGCTGAAGGGTCCATTTCTGTGCTGTGTGACTATGAAAATGAAAAATACTGAAAATCTGAAACTTATTGTGGATGGGAAACATACAACATGTTAATCATCACAAACAA
Organism: Rhinoraja longicauda; assembly: GCF_053455715.1. NCBI lineage: Eukaryota > Metazoa > Chordata > Chondrichthyes > Rajiformes > Arhynchobatidae > Rhinoraja > Rhinoraja longicauda. The sequence continues at coordinate 23,514,192 of NC_135975.1, forward strand.
GGACATTACACATCACATATCAGGCTCAATCTACTTCAGGGTTCTGATGGAAAGTAGTAGCCAAAAACATTTGGTGTTGTTAATTATCAGCCCTTTCACAAATTAAGTAAAACATCTCTTTAAAATAATTTACCTACCAGTTCTTGTTGGGCTTCTATAGAGACGGTTTCAACTTCTGATTTGGCAGCAATTCTTCTCTGAATCAATTGACAAAGATCTGAGACGGTTGTTGGGGCTATCTTCACGTCCTGATCAATAGGTGTTATTGGACGCTCCAGCTTTATTGCTTACAAACATAATTAATAATACATTCAGCTCAATTACCAAATCACTATGTACATTTTATATATATCCTTTTTTTTCATTTCAAATACTCGTATTACATCGTATTATTTTGAAGGTACTATGAAACAATGACATATTGTACTGCAGTTAGACACAAAATGCTGGAGTAACACAGTGGGACAGGCAACATTTCTGGAGAGAAGGAATGGGTGACATTTCGGGTCGAGACCCTTCTTCAGAGTGATGTCAGGGGAGTGGGCAGGACAAAGATAGAATGTAGTCAGAGACAGTAAGACTGATGGGAGAACTGGGGAGGGGGAGGGGATGGAGAGAGAGGGAAAGCAAGGGCTATTTGAAGTTAAAGAAGTCAAATGTTCATACCCCTGGGGTGTAGGCTACCCAAGCGAAATATGAGGTGCTGTTCCTCCAATTTACGCTGGGCCTCACTCTGACAATGGAGGAGGCCCAGGACAGAAAGGTCAGATTGGGAATGGGAGGGGGAGCTAAAGTGTTTAGCAACCGGGCGATCAGGTAGGTTAAGGCGGACTGAGCGGAGGTGTTCAGCGAAACAATCGTCGAGCCATATTATATAACATATTATACCGCCTTAACTAAACTGTTTTTTATTCAAGAAAAGAACTCTGCATACAAACATAGGACCCGATTTACCATACAAGAATGCAACTTAAACTTTGACATCCCTTTTCACTCGTTCTTTTCTAACATCTTCAAAACTTGATTCACAGTGGTCCCGGGTACCCCTTCTAATAAATCATTTCCTTTGAACAAGGAAAAAACATCACGGCATTCAGAAATGAATGCATACTCTCAGTTGGCCTGCAATTCATTTTAAAAAAAATATTGCTAACAATGTTAGTCATTGATTGGGCATTTTCCTAGACATTTCATCATTCAATCTCATATCTTCAACCCTGCTGAATTGCTGTCATGTTTTCAATATTACAGTGGCCACAGTACGCAAGATTTTCATTGGCCACAAAATGCTTTGGGATAGGTCAAAATCAAGAAAGGTGGTATATAAATGAAAATTGTTCATTTCCTGTCTCCTTCCTTCCTGCTGGATGAGGTTTTCTTCGTGTACTTCCAAAATATACTTCAAACACAATCACACACACTACTTTAATACAATTTTGATGCAATTCAATTATGAATTAACCACAACAAAAAAACATTATCGATGGTGCACAGAATTTTGTTTTGGAGGTACCTGGAATGTTCACAGCTTTGGTTTTGGGTGTGAACAAACTGATGGGATCAAGGAGGTCATTGTATCGCTGGTGTAGTTCCTTAGCTACTACAGTGCTTCTCATCGTAGAACATAAACCATTTCTATTTGGTAATCCGCTGCTTTCATTTTCCATAACTGCTATGTTAAAACCTTTAGTCATCATGGTAGGAAGTCACTGTAGAGAGGAAACATAACCAAAAAGTGCATTTCACATATAGCACAAATTCTACAAATTTAAAAATAATATTATACTGGACAAATAAATAATGGTTCAAATAACTTTGCATTCCCAAGAAATAACCAAAGCATCAAGGTGCACGAAGGCAGCTCACAAATGCAGAGACCTAGGTTTGCTCCGGACCTCAGGTGCTGTCTGTGTGAAGTTTGTATGTTCTCTCTGCAATTGCTTGGGTTTCCTGTGGGTGTTGCAGTTTCTTCCCTCATCCCAAAAAAAACATGCAGGTTTGTAGATGAATTGATCCCTGTCAAATTGGCCCTAGTGTGTAGGGAGTGGATGCGAAAGTCAGATAACATAAAGCTAGCGTGAGTGGATGATCAATGCTCAGGATGGAATCGGTGGGCCACAGCATTCATTTCCATCCTCTGCCTTTCAATCAATCAATTAACCTGTTTGATGCCAAATTATGATTCTTGCCTCTCCTCCCATTGGTCCAGATGGAAAGGGCAAGGGGGTAAGAGAGTGGAAGGAAAAGAAGGGCAGGATAGTGAGAGAAATGGGTGCACGTCAGGGTGGATGGGGCACAGGAAAGAGAGTGCAGGGAGGAAAGGTATGTGTTCAGTTTTGGTTACCCTGTTATGGGAAACATATTTTTAAACTAGAAAGGATACACAGAAGCTTTGAGGATGTTGCCAGGACTCGAGGGCCTGAGGTATAGAGAGAGGTTGAGCAGGCTAACACTTTATTCCTTGGAGTGCAGGAGGATGAGGGGATAACCCTATAGTGGTTTCCAAGATCATGAGAGAATTAGATAGAGTAAATGCAGTCTTTTACCCAGAATAGAGAAATCAAGAACCAGAGGACAAAGGTTTAAGGTGGGGGGAAAGATTTAATAGGAACCCGTGGGGTGACTTTTTTTCCCCCCACAAAGGGTAGTAGGTACATATCACAACATTTAAGAAACATTTGGACAGTCACATGAAAAAGAAAGGTTTGGTGGGATATGGGCCTAATGGAGGCAGGTGGACACAAAGAGTTGGGGCAATTCAGCTGGTCAGGCAGTATCTCTGGAGAAAAAGGGTAGGTGAGGTTTCGTGTTGGGAAACCTTCTTCAGGCAGGTGGGACTAGTGTAGAAGGGGCAAGCTGTGTGGCTGGGCAATTTGGGGCCAAATGCCTGGTTTCCACACTGAACAACACTTATGACTCCATTACAGAAGAAGGCAGCTGTGCGTGTCTTTGGATTTATTTAAACAGTCATTCCTAATGAGGCAGATTGACATGTACCTTCTCCAATCTGGTCTATTGCATTTGATGCTTATGTTGAGGCCTCCTCTGCATTGGTGAGACCAAGCATAGACTAAGTGATCACACATGCACTGTCTGCAACAGCCCCATCCTGAACTTCCAGTTACATGTTATTTCAACTCCCCTTCCCATTCCAAACAGCCAGTCCTGCCACTTTTCCACTGTCATGGTGAGAACAAAAGCAAACTACAAGAGCAACACCTCAAATCCACTTGGGTATCTAAATCAAATGATTAATATCACTAAATTTTCTGATTTCAGGTAACCCACCCCATGTTCTTTTCCCACTCTCACGAGCTCACCCAGATTCTCTCTACTGTTGTTCAACTTTTCTATTCCTCTCACCTTGTTAACAAGACTCCTTACCATCCCTACCTGGTTCGATCAGCTCATCACCCTTACACCTTAGTTCACTCATCATCTTTTCAAGAGAGAGTTAGACATAGCTCTTAGGACTAACGAAATCAAGGGATATGGGGACAAAGCAGGAACCGGGTACTGATTTTGGATGATCAGCCATGATCATATTGAATGGCAGTGCTGGTTCGAAGGGCTGAATGGCCTACTCCTGCACCTATATTCTGTGTTTCTATACACCCTATATCTAGCTCTGCCTATCACTTACCAGCATTGGTCTCACCCCACCCTCTCCCTTCGATATGCTGGATATCTTCCCTGGACACTTACAATCCTGATACAGGATTTCCAACTGAAAGGTTGAGCATTCCTTTGCCCCGCCCACAGGTGCTGTTCCAAGGTGAGTTCTTCCAGTTGCTTGTTTTTGGCTCCACATTCCAGCAACTGCAGTCTCTGGTGTCTTTCTCAATTGAGGATTCCGTGATGTGAATAATATACACAGGCTTCATTATCACCATTGACAAGTCATGAGTAAAAACGCTGCACAACGATGCTGGTTAATTCCCCCACCTGAGCAATAAAACAAGAAACATTAGCTCTGATTTCAAAACAAACCTTCCAATTACCACACAGAGTAACAGATAGAGAAGGTTGCCCGGCTTCCAGCTTGCTGTCCCTACACCAGAGCCAAAGAGGGTACCCAGGTTGCAGCGAGTTGAGCAGCAACATCCCCTCCCCATGCACATCTCCCCCGCCGTACTTCTTCAGATTACTCACACCGCTTTCAGGCACATCTTCCTCCGCACCCCATTGTCCGCAGAACGGCGGAAGGATCCCGGCGCGCCGCCAAGCCTGGTTGCCGGGAGACCGCGATACACGGAACTCGGCGAGGGCGTGGCAGCTCCCACCGCGCCCGCGTCGTGCATCAGCCCCCACCGCGTCCGCGTCCACGTCGTGCATCAGCCCCCACCGCGTCCGCATCTTGCATCAGCCCCCACCGCGTCCGCATTTGCATCAGCCCCCACCGCGTCCGCGTGACTCAGTCAATGCAAACCTGGACCCAATTGGTGGAGCCCAGATGCTCCACACTCTCAGTCTCCTCCACATTGAGGAGCCGCCTCCTCCTCCTCCTTCCCAATGCCCAGGCATCTCCACCCCCCTGGTCCAGAGCAAGATCCAAGACAGTTCTTTAAATCGCACAGCGCTGAAACGACCCCCCTTTGGCTCACCTGGTCTCTGCTGATTGCCTACATTAATCCCTTATCCCTCTACTCCTTTCCAGCTGTCCAAATTACATTCTTCCCTGCTCTGGCATCTCGTTTTATAATCTCACCACCCTTGTGTGGAAAAGCATGCTCAGATCCCTCATATTCCCTTTAAATTTCTCACCTTACACCAGTGCAAGGAACTGCAGATGCAGAATGACACAAAGTGCTGGAGTAACTCAGCAAGTTAGGCAGCATCTCTGAAGAACATAGATAGGCGATGTTTCTGGTTGAGACCCTTCTCAAATTGACCTAAAGGTGGGCAGATTTGTTCCTTTGCCGAGGTAGGATTAGGGTTGTGCAGAACCTGATGATTGCAGGGAAGTAGGTGCTCCTGAACCTGGTGGTGTGGTACTTAAGGCTTCTGTACCTCCTGTCAGTGCCAGCGAGAAGCGGGCACAGCCCAGACGATGGGGATCCTTGATGTTAGATCCCACCTTCTTTTAATTTTAGTTTTAGAGATACAGAGCAGAAACAAGTCCGCACCGACCAGCGATCCCCGCATATTAACACTATCCTCCACACTAGGAACATTTTGCCAAGCCAATTAACCTACAAACCTGTACGTCTTTGGAGTGTGGGGGAAATTAAAGATCTCAGGGAAAACCCATGCAGGTCACAAGGAGAACGTACAAACTCCGTACACAGATAGCACCCGTAGTTTTTTTTAAAGCTTTTTTTGTTTGTTGGAGTATTCGGTGCCATGCTGAATTCCATTATCCTGAGAAATCAGAGGCATCGATGCACCTTTTTGATTACTGTTAGGCCCAGGACAGGACAACTGAGAGATTACTGCCCAAAAATTTGAAGCTGCTCTCTCCACTACCAACCCATCAATGAACACCCTCTTTCATTTTGCCATTTTGGCCCACTGAACCCAAGCTAGCTCACAGAGCAAACCAATTCCACCCACTAATTTTCCCTGTAACCTAATCTCCACCCATTTTTTAAAAATCATTTTCCCCCTACTACCCCCTTTTCCCCAAGATACAACTATTCACCCACACACATACTGCAATCTATAGTGTCCAATTTGTCTACCAGCATAACTTTAGGATGTAACATACAGGAGGAATCCTATGTTGTCACTGGAACAAAGTGTAAATCCCACACTGATTCAATCCTGAAATCTGGGCCCCTAAATGTCTAGTGGATTCAGGATTCAAGATTCAAGATAGCTTTATTGTCATCCAAATTGGACGAAATTCAGTCACCCACAGTCCAACAACAAAAGCATCAAAATAGGCATTAAAATTACACAACCCCCAAAAGAAACATCCATCAAGAAAACATCCATCACAGTGAGTCTCCTCCAGTCCTCTCCTCACTGTGATGGAAGGCCACAATGTCTTTTCCCTTCTCCTGCTGTCCTCTCCCGCGGTCAGGTTGTTGTGGTTGCAGGCCGCGCTACTGTGCCCCCTATTTCCCCTTCTAGATACTATCTCACATCAACATTAACCAGAAATGGACATCAATTTTCACAAAGTGTACTGATGATACTCCACCACCATCTCTCTTTGCACTTGTAGTATCCCTCAATTGTCAGGTTAGGGTTGTCAACATCCAGCATTAGATTAGCATATGTCTACTGAATAATTATTTGGAAGAGCAAAGCAAACTTCTTCAATATCAATCACAACCTCTCTTCTCTCCATCTCCATCGACTCCATCTCTCTGTTAAAGACTATTCATAACTGTCATCTTGGATAGAATTCCACACCTTCTAACCATGCTGATGTCACAAATAAAGTGGATTTAATTTTAATCTTCCATACAGGGGATGTTCTATTATTGATGAATAATACTTCTGGTCTTGCTGGGCCCTGTTAAAATAATGTATTTAATATGTAATAATATTTACACATTCAATTCTTCAAAGGTTCTGTGAAATTTCGACAAGCAGGTAAACAAAGAGAATAAAAATGAAACCAATACCCACCCCCGAGTATTTTCTGAACTATATGAAATAAATTATAGCCACTGTATTTTGAGTTGCTTTGTTTGTGGTCTTTCTATCATAAACAGTTCTATGGGCACCAAGATCTCAGTTCACATTTAAGTGCATCTCAATTCTGTTCTGTAAGATTTGAGAAGTTTTCCCTCATTTGGAAAGCAACACAAAACCAAAGAGCTGCAGTTTGGACATTTTAAACGAGAGACTGGGGCTGATAGCGGAGAAAGGCTGCGGTCAGATTAACAAAGGATGTCACAATCCGTGGGTCCTAAAATGGCCGCAGGACCTCGTGACAAGCCACAAAAAGTAAAAACCTTACAACCCAGTCTCTAGGTTTCTGCAAAGCCACGGCCAGAACAAAGGATGGGTATTGGCCATGCAGAAACCTACGAAACCAGGTCGGAGTCCAGACACTGGGGCGCTGACATCAGCATACTCACAATGCCCCAAGCCGACCTAAACAGTTCATCTCGTTGAGGGGGCACAATAGCCCATAGAAAACTACCTGGTAGGTGATGGGAAACCAGTTAACACCCATCACCTCACAACGAAATACCAATTAGCACCGTCTGGCCATCCCCGGTATCCCCGAACATAAGCGCAGATCAGAAGAAAAACTCATACATATCTTTTTGAACAAAGAGATTCCAAGATCTGGCGGGAGATAGGACGGGTCAGAAATAGTATAACTGGCCACTATTTTTGGGTGAAAAAGTTAAGTCAAGAAGCGCAGAGAAAACTGGGTTCGAAGTCAATTGAAGTCGAGAAGAGAGTCGGAAGGAAGTCAAACGAATACAGGAGGAAGAAACGATTAGGAAAGACCCTCCAGATGGAGGGAGAACCCCCAAGAGTTTTTGCGGCGCGACTGTGGACAGTATATCAGAGCAGTTGCCCGCACGTCCCCGCGCGGGATGACCTGGCCGGGAATGGGAGAGCACAGTGGCTCCGATGCTTGGTGTCAAACAGCCTGGCAGCCGTCAGGAAACAGGCGAAAGCCTGGTTTGATCCCACAAATAGCACGGAGGAGGCAGTTTTAGACCGTCTCACGGTAGGGTATAGAAATACCCGGAGTACGACCACCCGGTTAGTAAAAGGGAAGGTGCACGTAGCGGAGGCTACTGCACCGGCCCAAAAGGGGTGGCGACAGGAGGGTAACCCTACCACACAGTCCAAGTGTTTTAAGTGCGGTAAGGTGGGGCACTGGCGAAAAGATTGCAGGGTCCACATTAAGGAAGATAGGGTTGGCACCACCCAGCGAGCCGATGTCCCAGTTAAGCCCGAGATCATCGAGATGATGATCGAGGTGATGCGGTCCCTCATGACAGCACAGGGGAAGGTGGCAGTCGCTACCGGCTCCCCGGGTACGGGAGGGACACTGGACATTCCCCAATGACATCAGCCCGCACAGCCCGCCTATCTGTGTCCTCTCCGCTACGATGCGTGGAAGAGGCCGCTTGTGGAGATGGTAGTGGAGAGGCAAAGGGGCAATTATCTGTTGGACACGGGGGCTTCATGCACCGTGGTCCACACAGAGGAACCCTTTGACTCTCCCCTGTCCACAGGGGTCCCTTTCGCACTGGCGGGGTTCACGGGGAAGGAACAGGCTGGCGCGTGTTCCATCCCGCTGTCCGTTCATTTGGGGACACTCCATACCACATGGGAGTGTATCCTGATGAAGTGGACAGAAGGGGGTGGGATGGGGGTCATTGGTTCCGATTTTCTAGTAAGCCATGGGATCCTCATGGACTTACGGAACCACTGCCTTTGGGTGGACAAGGGCGGTAAAGGGGAAATAATAGTGATTAGGGGAAAGGAGGGGAAAGGGACTCTGTGCACCATGAAGCCGCCCGAGGGTTACGATCTCGAGCGCATGGTGGCAGAGGTCCCGGCCGAACTACAAGAGTGTGTGGGAAGCAACCTGAACGCGTTTGCGACCCACAAACACGATTGTGGTAGGGTAGTGGGGTTCGAGGTCAGAATAGACGGGGACCCCATGATCAGACCCCAGAGGCAGTACAATTTCCCCAAGGAGGCAGAACCCGATTTGGAGATAGCCATATCTTCACTGGTGCAGCAGGGCGTACTGAGGCCGATAGCCACACACGTAAACTCTCCATTGTGGCCGGTTAGGAAACCGGATAACTCATGGAGGGCTATGGTGGACTACCGGGTCCTCAACAGTAACATCCCCGCCTGCGCACCCACGGTGGCAGCAGTTGCTGACCTCATCGGAAGTATCCCAGCATCCGCGACCACGTTCACGGTGCTGGATATTTCAAATGGGTTTTGGTCCATTCCGCTACGGCGGGAGGACCAGTACAAGTTTGCCTTTACTTTTAAAGGGCAACAGTATACCTGGAACTGCTTACCACAGGGTTTCCACAACAGCCCCAGCATTTTTCACCAATGTATGGCGGATAGCCTGAGGGAGTTTAGCCAGCGCCACCAGGTCGTGCAGTATGTGGACGACCTCCTTTTGTTCACAGACACAAAGGAGGAGCACGGTCCACTGCTGACCGAGTTGTTGGAGCTGCTGGCTAGGAAGAGTTTTAAAATAAATCCGAAAAAGGCACGGATCGGTCTGCCAGAAGTAAAATTCTTGGGTCTGACCATCCGCGCCGGGGAAAGGGCCATAGATCAGGCTAGGAGGGAGTCTGTGCAGGAGTTGCCAATTCCCTTTACAATCACGGGTGTGAGGTCTTTCCTGGGACTGACCGGGTATTGCAGAGACTTCATCGAGGACTACGCGGCCACCGCAGCCCCGCTACTCCGACTCCTACACAAGGGAGTGGAGTGGGCTTGGGATGAGGGTTGCCAGGCCGCGTTCGAGAAGTTGAAGGGGGATCTGCAAACCGCACCAGCCTTAGGAGCCATAGATGGGGAGAAAGGGTTTTCTCTGGAGGTGGCAGCCAGTGGGGACAGCCTGAGTGCCGTGCTGCTGCAGGAACGGCACGGTAGGCTGCGACCAGTGGTGTACTCCTCCAGGGTGCTTACCGATGTGGAGAGGAGTTTCTCCAATTGCGAGAGGCACCTTTTAGCCACGCATTAGGCTGTGAAGAGGGCTTTAATCTTCACAGGAACCTCTCCAATCACTCTCCTCACCCATCACACACCCACCCAGATGCTTTTGGATGGAAGGATCAAGGATGGGACTGTCAGCAGCGCCCGCATCGCGCGCTGGACCCTCCTCCTTACACAGATGAATCTAAAAATTGAAAGTCTGTGCGAGCCAAAGCTCGCGGCAAATTTAATATATCCCGGAACGGCCCATCGGTGTTCCGTGGAGGGGGTCTGGGACGTCGACATAGGTCTACGGGCTGGGATCCATCCCACAGGCCAGGAGATCTATGTGGACGGCTCCAGTACAGTGTCAGCTGGCGAACGACTCACGGGGTGTGGAGTTTATGACCCCAAGGCAGGCATTGCCTTGGCAATTAAGCTCCCCAGTCTCATGAGCGCACAGCAGGCCGAGCTGTCCGCGGTGGCGTACGTTATCACCCACCCAGAGAGGTTCCCAACCCCGTACACGATCTGCTCGGACAGTATGTTCACCTGCAATTCGTGTACAGAGTACCTGGCCATCTGGTCCCGTCGCGGATACACTTCCTCAGACGGGAGGCCTTTAACTGTTAAACCCCTGCTAGAGCAGATTTTAGCAGCAGTAGGGAAGAAAGGGGAGGTTTACATCCATAAGGTAAAGGCTCATTCCGCCACAGAGCCCCAGTGGGAGGGCAACAAGCAGGCGGACGCCCTGGCCAAGGAGGGCGCCCGCAGTGGCATTTTTTGGGACCCCTATGGGCACAGGCAGATAGCAGCGATCCAGGGTAAGGAGGGTAACGTCGGGACCCCAAAGGTCACATTGCCTCTGGACCTGAGGACCGTCCAAGCTCAGGATCCTGCTTTAAAAGCCGTCCTCAGAGCAGTTAGCGAGGGCAAGCAGGTAGAGGGTCTCTACGGTAAGGAGACCCTCTCTGTAAAAGAAGGCATGCTCTTCCATGCCGAACAGTGGGTTGTGCCACAGCAGCACAGGAGGGAGTTCCTCCAGCTGGCACATGAGGGTCCAGGGGCAGGGCACCCCGGACCGGAGGTTACGTGGCAGCGGGTAGAGCAGGCGGGATGGTGGCCGGGGCTTAGGGACGAGGTCCGTGAGTTCTGTGCCAGCTGCCTCGTCTGTGCTGCCAATAACCCAGACCCCCAGAAAAGGAAAGTGCCCATGGGACACGTCAGGAGGGTGGAGGGACCATGGCAGTCGATCCAGATCGACTACATCGGGCCCTTGCCCACCACCCAAGGAGGCTATAAGTACTGCCTCGTCCTCATTGACGTGTTCACAAAGTGGGTGGAGGCTTTCCCCTGTAAAGCAGCTACGGCACTGGGTACTGCTAAGATCCTGGTCCGGGAGGTGTTCTCACGGTGGGGGCTCCCTCGTTTTGTGGAGTCCAACCAAGGGAGTCATTTCACAGGGCAGGTAATGCAGAACACCCTCATGCTCCTGGGCATTGAGGGGAAGTGGCACGTAGCCCACAATCCCCAGTCATCAGGGATTGTGGAGCGCATGAACAGGACACTGAAAGAAAGGCTGAGGAAGGAGGCTACGGGCTCGCCCCAAAAATGGGCGGAGGTCCTGCCTCTAGTCCTCATGGGGATCAGGGCCAGCCAGTCTAAGAGCACGGGATATTCCCCGCACGAGCTGATGACTGGCAGGGTTATGCGCACTCCCACCCATGTTCTGGCCCCGGTGCTCACGGAGGATCAGCTCGAAGAGGTTAAGAGGGACAGGTTTGTCCAGAACCTCTTCGAACATCTAAAGCAGGTCCACAGGCAGGCGGCTGGGAACATGGGAAGGCAGCACCTGGGCAACAAGCTGTTGCTGGAGCCGCGCAAGCTGCAGGAGCGGGAGGTAGGAGAACTAGTGATGGTTCGGAACTACGCTAGGGTAGGTAGTTTCGAACCACTCTACACGGAGCCCTACAGCATTGTAGATAAAGCCAGCCCCATGGTCTACGCCGTGAAGATGCCCCGGCGGAGTAAGTGGTTCCATGTCAATCAATGTAAATTGTACAGGCCGGGAGCACAGGGGTCAACCACAGGGGCCAGCCCTGTGAGTGGGGACTCAGAGCCACGAATGAGGCAGGCCACGCAGACAGGTAAGGTTGCCTGCGTGAGGGGGGAGGACATTCTCCAGGAATGGAGAGTCTCGCGTTTTGGGTGGGATTCGGACGAGGAAGAGCCTGATCAGCTCGACCAGGGGCTGGATCCCATTATGGAGGAAGAGGAGTCGGAGGGGGACGACAGTAACGTCCCCGACTCAAGCACCAGGAAGGCGGGGGTAGCGAGCGAAGGCTCACCACCTGTAGATACAGGTAGAGTGAGGCCGGATGCCGCGGGTATACCCAGCACCAAGGGGGCAGAGCTGGATGAGGCGGGGCCAGGGTCGGCAGCTGCGGGGGGTACCCGAGCTGCGGCACGGCAGGAACCGGTCCTCAGCCAGGCTGTCCAGGGGGCAGTGTCTAAGGTGATCCTCCGTAGGTCCAGCAGGAAACCCCAACTTAGGAAGTTTTGGCCAGAGGTCAATCACGCCCCGAGGTACGGGAGCCAAGTAGGGAGGAGGGAGCTTACGTCCCGGAGGGGACCTAGCCCCCGCCAGGCAGCGACAGGCTGCGGAGGATCAAAGGTGGGAGACAGCGTGGTGCAGCCGCAGGAGATGAACCGCTGCAGCCCTGACAGGGATTAGCTGAGCCGCCCTGGGAAGGCGGCGCTGTATTATATTTTAGATAATATAAATAAGGATAGGTATTTTAGATAAGGATAAGCTATTTTAGATAAGGATAAGCTATTTAAGATACTTTAGGTAATATAGATAAGGATAGGTATTTTAGATAAGGATAAGCTATTTTTGATAAGGATAAGCTATTTAAGATAAGTTTTGTGGGGATAGTTAGCGTTTAAATAAAGTTGATGCGTCCAGGATGTGTGGGTGTGGGGTGCAGGCTGGGGGTCAAGAGACCCGCCCGCAGAGGCGTTTAACAAAGCCAAGCGCTCCCCAAGAGGCTGGTTATACCATTCTTCTTTATCTGTTTTCTGGAGTGGAAGGAGGCACTCGTATGGTGGATCTTTGCCACGGCGATCGGATGTGGGTGGGCCTATCGGGGCCACACCAAGGACATCATCGTCTACGGCTGCTCCGGGGACACGGCTCCCATCGCGACCGATGGGACTGGAAGGAGAGAAGCGGAGGAGACCGCAGTTTACTTCCATGAAGGCCGGTGGCCGGGGTGGCTGGGATCGAACTCTTCAGAGTATTCCAGCGCCCCAGGTTTTGCTTATCGGGACGCTTCATTATTGTGCCCGAGAATCAAGATCATCGCCCAAAAGATCAGCGCCACCGTTGGCAAAAGGATCTGCCTGGTATGCACGGGGAAGGTCCCCCCGCGAGCAGGCGGTGGTGGCTGAGGAAAACGAGCCGGACAATGGCCAACTCCACTGTAGAGTGGGAGAGACTTAACAACGACACTCACAGAACTATTTCTGGGACTAAAGAACAGTTGAGTGTGTGTTGGGACAAATGGTGGGAACCGGATGAGGGGATTTATATGTGTATGTGGGGTTCGAGGTATCGCTGCCCCATGGGCAACAGCATATCTTTTCCAGAGACAGTGGCAGGATGACGGTAAGGGGATGAGGTGGGATGTTAGCTCGCGGGCTTGTGGGGTCCCCCTTTCCCCGATCCCGGTAAACGCCACTGAACTCATCACACGATCACGCATAACACCTCCCACAGTTCCACTGGCAGTAGCACAGGAGGGTGAGTGCCCAAAAACCACTAAGGGGCCCGGGAATGGCCTGGTACTGATACCGACTGACCAGGTATTGTACCAGGGGGTGCACTACGCGGTAGCCTCGGTGATCTTAAACTTCACCGAGGTGCGATTGCCGGGGTGGTGCCCCAGGGAAACTGAAAGATTGTACCAGGTGCTACTGACCAACATGTTCCGGCAATTTTACGAGTTCGACCTTGCCAGTGTGGACAAGGAGAGCTTGTATAGCCAAGAGCCGGAGGACTGGGGTCAGACGGGAAGGCATAGGAGGGGTGTAGTAAATGATGTATTTATATCAAGGAGAATGGAGAGACCGTTACGTGCGGGTGGGCGAGCAGGACCCAGCCGCAAGCTGCTAGGAGGACGTGCCCCCTCCGCACCGAGTAGACTGTGTTTTATATTGTCCCCTTCAAATTTGTATAAACTGTGTTTTTGTATTGTCCTCTTCGAATTCTTATCAAGAGTGATTGTGTAGGAATGTACAAAATGTATCGTTTTGCTGTTGTGTTGTTTTCATGTCCTACATTAAAGCTGACACCAGTAGGAGGATGGCGGAGGCATCGGCCTGGGATGAGGTGTAGGTTTATATGTCTGACATGAAAATGTACATACTTGTAATATAGTTTTGCCCGGGACACGGGCAGTAAAGGTCAGCCTAAAAGATGGGGACTGTACGTTCGCAATGAAACACTAGTTTAGTTAAAACCTCAGGGGTCTGGATATGGAGAATCGGGAAAACATTGCTCAACCACATTATTTAATTGATTCGATAAGCTGGGGTTATGCAAATCAACAGGAGGGACTGTAAGATTTGAGAAGTTTTCCCTCATTTGGAAAGCAACACAAAACCAAAGAGCTGCAGTTTGGACATTTTAAACGAGAGACTGGGGCTGATAGCGGAGAAAGGCTGCGGTCAGATTAACAAAGGATGTCACAATCCGTGGGTCCTAAAATGGCCGCAGGACCTCGTGACCAGCCACAAAAAGTAAAAACCTTACAACCCAGTCTCTAGGTTTCTGCAAAGCCACGGCCAGAACAAAGGATGGGTATTGGCCATGCAGAAACCTACGAAACCAGGTCGGAGTCCAGACACTGGGGCGCTGACATCAGCATACTCACAATGCCCCAAGCCGACCTAAACAGTTCATCTCGTTGAGGGGGCACAATAGCCCATAGAAAACTACCTGGTAGGTGATGGGAAACCAGTTAACACCCATCACCTCACAACGAAATACCAATTAGCACCGTCTGGCCATCCCCGGTATCCCCGAACATAAGCGCAGATCAGAAGAAAAACTCATACATATCTTTTTGAACAAAGAGATTCCAAGATCTGGCGGGAGATAGGACGGGTCAGAAATAGTATAACTGGCCACTATTTTTGGGTGAAAAAGTTAAGTCAAGAAGCGCAGAGAAAACTGGGTTCGACGTCAATTGAAGTCGAGAAGAGAGTCGGAAGGAAGTCAAACGAATACAGGAGGAAGAAACGACAGGCAAGAAGAACGGATGCAAGAGAGAGAAACAGGCACGCAACTCGAGAAGAAATACTGCAAAACGAACAGCCAGTAACCCCAGTATAGCCCCATGGTGAGCATGTACTCCAAATCCTACATATCCTGGACATAGTTTAGTGTAGAGGGGAGGGTGGTTGTGAATAAACGTTGGGTGTGTATTAAAATATGTGTTGGTCAAGGTTGCGATGCGTCGTACGTTCCCCATCTTACAGTCGTGTGTATGTCTTGTAGAACTGTGTGTTTAAGAATTCATAAGTAAAAGGGTATTCGTGTATATGTTTTGTGGAACTGTGTGTTTCAAGAAATCAGTGAAAAAGGCATTCGGGCATCTGTCCTGTGGAACTGTGTGTGTTTAATGATTCATAGGTATAAGTATTCGTGTGATTCGGTACGTATTTAATAAGTATGTCATACAGCAATGTATAAATATTCGTGGACAATAGTCCCAAGCGCTGAATAAAAGCCTTTTCCATTTAAACCCTGGTTTTCAAATCTGGTCTGGTTGAATTTTTCTGCACTATAAGAGCTCCTGCATCTAAGTCCAGTGTCTAGAACCGTAAGGGGTGAGTGGGTCGAACCACTCACGGGGAACCAGTGTGCACGGCCTGGTCAAGGGATCAGAGCAAGGCACGGGGACCTTAGGTCGGGCGAAAGCTCGGCGCAGAAACCCCTTACAGTTCAGCAATGGGGAGTGGGAACTTTTAACAACTATGTAGGGTGACATTACTGAAACTGGGGTCTTGAGCAAAACACAAAGTGATGGAGGAACTCAGCGGGTTAGGTGTAGCATCCATAGATGGGATAAAGCTGGATAAGAGTGGTGGGGCTGTTCAAAGCAAGTAATACTTGCATGCAGGTGAGGGGGTGTGTGTGATAGAAACATAGAAAATAGGTGCCGGAGTAGGCCATTCAGCTGATCATCACCCCATTCCTGCTTTCTCCCCATATCCCTTAATTTGGTAGATGGTCCCATTTTCTCTTTTCCCCTCCCCCCCTAAATAGTAGGAGCTGAGATAAATTCTGGGAGTTTTGGGGGAATCGCTGGTTGGCGCGGGCCTGAAGGGCAGAAGGGCCTGTTTCCGCGCTGTATCTCTAAACTAAACTAAATGTAGAAAAACAAAATCTCCCAGTCTACGTCTATTTCAAAAATGGGCAAGAATGTCACTTTCAAGACGCTGAAATAAAAATAAAACAAGGACTTAATTCAGGATTTTATTTTACAAAACTTGAAACAAGACTTTTTAAAATACAGAATCTGAATGACAATTAAAGTATGGCAATTAGAATGGCAAAAACAAAAAAACTTTCCTCCCTTGCATTCAGAGTCAGATTTAGAATTGGTTTTATTTTTGTTCTCAATTTGGCCAAGGTTCAATGGTAACTTTCTTCCCCATTCACAGTATCCTCTAGATTAAACACATATTGCATTACCAATACAAATATCCACTTTACCCAGTCAACTTAATATCACGATCATCCAGAATATTCTCAGCTTCAAATGAGCAATAATGGATCATCCCATAGGAGCATAGGTCTCCAAAATGGACAGAAAGTCTGGGATACAATAGACAAAGCATATTTGTCCCCCCAACCCAGTATTTAGATTATTCAGGGAGAGTCTCAATTACTCAGAATAAAAAGTAATGTTGTTTTGGGACAAAGGGTGAGTATTAAAAATAGATGGATATGTCTGAATGCTATAATGAGATCATTATTCCAGTACAGCCATGCAATCTTGCAACCTAATTTTAATGTCTATATATTCCATAATGTTACTGCTTAATTTCCGAACAGTAAAGCTGAAAATGTGGCCAGTACAAACTGAAATGACTTCTAAATTGATTTGAACTTGCAAAACACAAAACTCCCTTCCCCATTCAAAGCACACTTTTTCAATGAATTGAGTAGCATGTATGTAGGGATGGAAAGCACACACACATTGTGCACTTTTTTGGAAAGTTAAGAAAAGCCACAGGTGAACAGCAGAAAAGTATTCTTCCAAATTATGTCAAATTAAGTATTTCAATATCTAAAGCTAGAAGCGGCAGATATTTTCTAAAGCTAGAAAATTACTGGCTTACAAACCTGCTACTTTAAAATTACAAAATAATTATTTTGATTTGAATACTACTATTCATGTCAATTAACATTAAACTTAACTCCAGTACACGTCAGCAGGCCTACAATGTAAATGTCAAGATACACATGTACAAAATACAGTTCTAACATGCTTAGGTCTCATGTTTAACAAATTAAGGAATCATCCTCCAACCTACTGAAATGATGAAAATGAAATACATGCAATTGGATTACAAACCCTCTTCCATGAAAATTAAACTAGAAACCATTTTATGCAGAATAAAAGTTTACACAATGAACCCAAACCAATTACATCTAACAATTAGCACCACTTTTTATGTTGAAACTACAATAGAATGGTGTTAACTAATAGAACCATTAGTTTCTAATGGTCATATAATACTTGCAAAAAAACCCCAGGTAAGTGAGCTGCTGATGACATATCAATAAACCCCAAATAAAAAAACAGAAAAAGAATGATACTAAATCACTCACAGATATACCGAGGATCACAAAAATGTTAAAGATTTTTGAAGGTGAGTGCGGAAAACAACCTAAGAATTTTCTTAGACTCCAAAGTTATCTCAACATAGATTCTTCTCAATATCAATACAATTAAAATATATTTACTTTTCTTCTTGTGTAAACTAAGGTCGCAACCAATCTGGTTCATCCTCAGATAATTAAAACCGATTCCATCCGGTTTTTTTTGTGTCACTGACTAAAGTGGAGTTTATTTTCAGTTTTTACAAACACCATATTACCGTTGGCATCACACGAGTATTAATGTACCTACCAAAAAGAGCTTTTGAATCTTAAATACTTAATAGAAAAATACTAAACAGCTTTATGATCAGGCTACAAGGTCAGACTTACAAACACAATGTATAAATTTAGGGTTCAAGTGATTTTATTATATATAAATTTATATAATTTGGTGACTTTGCGAAAGAATAATAAATGTTATATATATATGCAATTAGCCAAATATATTTAAGTAATATGCAGATAACACCATTCAATACAGCCAACGATGAAGATGCAATACAAAACACTACAAACCACACAGGCGTGCTCTCTTTTATTAACCCCCTTTCAAGGAGAATCCGATGATGTTGTGCCGGTTGTTGCAAGATTACTGAACAGTAATTTTCGCAGAATGCCAGAGTAAAATGGTCCATACACCTGTCTGTTGTATTTAATAATACAGACATACTGGGCTCCAATCTCTTCCAGTTCAGCTTGAATGGGTTCCAGACCTCCCAGAACAGGTACAGACTTCTGCTGATTCTCTACACTGAGCACGTTTTTCATGTATAGCTCAATCCGGTTATCTGAAAATTAAAGCATTTACATTAAATAGCTAAAATCTCAGTGGATCAATATCCCCTCACTGTTAGTGTGCAAGCACACAAACAGAAAGTCTCCAAACTCTCAACAACAGAACTAATTTTTGCCCATCTTCCCTCTCTCAATCCATCATTTTTTTCATCGCCGACTCTACCAAATGGCTTTAAAGCTATGTTCTATTATGAAAATCTACATATAAAGTATAAGCAACTTGTTATGCTTATTTTTTTAATCAATCTGCATCTTATTTGCTGTGCTAATTAATGCACCTTAAAACTGTTAATTGTCCAGAAAGATACCCGAGAATGGGCATTTACCAGGGGCTTTTTAGATGGCCCTTCAGATTCCACCATAGATTTCTTTGGACACCTATAACTCCCAGTGTCAAATAATTTTATGTTTAATTTCCATTCTTTGTGCAGTCTCTGTCACTGATATCCCTATTGACCTTGGAAAGCCATAAACAAATAGAGGAAAAATATTCCAAATGTTTACCAGGCAGGTAGTAAGGTGCATGCAATTGTTTTATTTCGTTGAATATTACCAAATTCTTTCAGGCATGTGTGAAGGTGAAGGAGTGATTTAAAAAAGCTTTTAAAATGATTAAAAGTATTGACAATTAAGGAGTCATGGTTTTTGAACCTTCTGCCAGTGGAATTTTGTTGTTTAAAATAGGAACTGTTTTTATCTGGAATATGGTGATTTAAAGCATGGTGGAAGTGAACTTAAAACAAATCTTCAGAGAACTGGATAAACAGATAAGGAAGAAAATTGCATGACTCTGCATCCAAGGAATGATAATTAGATAATTTTTCATGCTGACACTGCCATGAATCAAACTGTTGTCTTCAAATTTTATTTGTGCACTCCCTCATTGCACTATGGAAAGTTACCTTTAGTGAACCGGGTAGAGATATAAATTCAAAATGATTAAAAGTAGCAGCTAACTTAGTCAAATGTGTTAATGAAATTGATCTTCCCCAATCACAAAATGTGCTTTTGTTTTATCTGTTACCTTTTATGCTTCCATTAATACTAGGACACAACAAAGCTGGCTTGAAGGGAAAAGGCCATTTTAAACATTTCATAAAAAATCTTAACTTATTTTGCATAAATAAGCAGAAATAATAAATGACATAACAAGTCTAAATTTTCCACTTACTGATTAAGGTGCGGACAGGATTTCCCACCTCCTTTATGCTGCAAATTTGTCCTGTGAGGTTCCCTTGATTTTCATTATTAAGCTCAGGGTAACCACGTTCAACTAAGGCTTGGCTTATCTCAGAACAGACCTTTACACTTATGGTTTTAAGTGTTTCTTCGAGGTTGAAATTTCTTCATAGTATTATTAATAAAGAAAACAGTCAAATTAGGGCTTAGTGCATTGGATATCAAAATGAACCAACGATTTTGTATAGGAAAAATCGAAGGTAGACACAAAATGTTGGAGTAACTCAGTGGGACAGGCAGCATCTCTGGAGAGAAGGAATGGGTGGCGTTTCGGGTCGAGTCTGAAAAAGGGTCTTGATCTGAAATGTCACCCATTCCTTCTCTCCAGAGATGCTGCCTGTCTCGTTGAGTTACTCCAGCATTTTGTGTCTACCAACGATTTTGCATCGTGTAAAAAGTCAGATTAAAATATTATTTCAAGTGAAAATTAGTTATAAAGACCAGAGAATTATTGAAAGAAGGGGATAAGCGAATATAATTCAGTCTAATAATTGACCATAAAAAATAGAGAGAGCAATTGGCATGCAGCCTTTCATGTCTGGGCCACCATTCAAATGAAAGAGGCAAATATACAGTAAATGGCAGGAGCACTCATGTTAGAGGAATCTTGGGGTGCAAGTCCAGAGCAATGCAAGTAGATAGGGTAGTAAACAAGGAGTACATTACACATGCTTTCAATAGTCTGGTTATTGAGTACCAAGTCATTGCAGCTGTATAAAATTTTATTCGGGCATATTTTGAGGTGTTGTATGCAGTTCTGATCACCACATTACAGGAAGGATGTGGAGGCTTTGGAGAGGGCACAGAAGAGATTCACAAAGATGTTGCCTAGATTAGATAGTATTAGCTACAAAGGAGAGGATGGACAAAGTTGGATTGTTTTCTCTCGAGCACTGGAAGCCGAGGGGAGAACTGATAAAAAATAAAATTATGGGGGACATAATAAGGTAGATAGTCAAAGTCTCCCCCTCCTCCCTCCTCCCTCCTCCCTCCTCCCTCCTCCCTCCTCCCTCCTCCCTCCTCCCTCCTCCCTCCTCCCTGCCCCCCCCCCCCCGCCCCCGATAGAAATGTCAAATGAGAAATCAGCACAAAGACATGCACACAACCTGTCCCCCCCCCCCCCTCCCCCCCACCCACAGTCAGAAGTCAGTGCTGGAACACACTGCCCAAAAAAATGGAAGTAGAGAGCAACATTTAAGAGGTATTTAGGCAGACACATTTACAGTCTGCCTAAATACACGTGTTTTACAGACACATTTGTGAAGTAACGTTCTATGTTCTGATGGAGATAAAGTCATTATCTAGTGGATACTGTGCACTTTTTCAACATCCAACTCAAAAATGCAGAATGAGCTGAGACTCAGAAGTGTCTGACCCACAATAACAGAAGTCAAGCTTTTCCGATCTTTCAAATTTTTCCAATGTTTATTTTAAAGATCTGAATTTCAGATTTTGATTTGAATTTAATTCCAATGGTTTGCAAGCAGAGTGCAACCTGATAAACTAGTACCACTTCCTGATTGTGGTACCCTCTCTTAACTTTAACATCTCAAATTCCAAAACTATTACTACTTTAGCATGACAGAAAGGAAATCAAACTCACTTGTCGTTCATGCCTTCAAGCAGGACCATTATAACTCGCTTTACTTTGTCACAGAAGTCTGGTAGGCTTGAGAGAGTTGCACCCCCAATGTTGCAGATGATCAGCATTAGATATGCGACAAGTCTTTGCTGGTTAAGTCTTTGTTGGAGTTTTTGGAGACGTGATTGATCAGTCAAAAGAGTCTGAAAGGGAATTATAATTATAATTATAATTTGATAATGAAAGACGCTCAGTTTTTTTCCTTTGAAAAAAAGCATGTCTATTGTAGACATTTTGTCCATTAAAGATACATTCAAAAGAAACTCCAGTTTTCTTTCCCATGCACACAGCGCAATAGAAATCACCCCTTAACTCTTATCCACATCAAAGTCAATAGAACCCAAAGATGTTTAGATTGAACAAGTCAGATATCCATATTTCTTCAACTTTAGTTTAGTGAACTTGGAAAAAATATCTCCTTTATATACAAATTTACCTCAGGTATGGGCTTATTGTTGTAGTTCCACTGCAACAATTTCAAATAACCATTGTTTAATACAGAAGATGGGCTCAGAGAAAGACTGGAACTTCCATTGGTGCCAGAGGACGATGGTTCTGAGGAGGGCCACAATGCTGAAACATCGGCAACAGATTCCTTTAGCCACTGAGTTGTGTGATCAAGGGCATCTACAAACAGAAGCATTCATGTTTATCCAAGAGCTAAATGCAATCCTCCAGGAAAGCTCATTACAAAAGTGTTAATTTTCTGCAAAGATAGTCATCTTTTGATGCAAAAGTGATAACTCCAAATTCAGCCAGGACAATGATTATAATTAACATGGGATAAGGATGCAACCATCTTTACTGGACTACTGCAATGCATCAACAAAAAGGTACACAACAAGGAACAAAACACATTACATATTGTCCAAAAACAAACACATTACATATTGTTAGAATTAACCCCATTATTATCCTCGAATTTCCTTGATTCCCACACCATTAATAAAACTTGTTTTGCCATCCCTACCTCCTGGTCGCACATAAACCCATTTTATTGCACATCTTCCATTCCGATGATTATAAACTGACTAAAGCAGAGATATTTTTTTATACGATTCTGCATTCCTCAAAATGGCTATAAGAAATTAACTGCATTCCATTAGAGGGAGGTATCAAATATTTTGCTGAGGATTGCCTCCAGCTACATCAGAATCTCAGTCAAACAAACCTCTTCTCAGCCTCCCATGCAATGGAATATAAATTCTATATTCAACTAGACCAAACCTCTCCTGCAGCACCCTCTCCTCCCCCCCTCCCCTCTTCCCTCACCTCCTCCCCCCACCCTCCCCATTCATCCCCTCCCCTCCCCACTCCCTTTCCCCTCCACTCCATCCCCCTCAACCCCCCTTATCCTCCCTCCTTCCCCTCTCGCTCCCCCTCCCTCTCCCTCCCTAGGAGATAGATTTAAACTTTAAAATGTGAATAACTAAAAATATAACACCGATTTCAATGAAACTTCTTCCATTAGCACCAAAGGGATGACGGTGAGTAAGGTGGGCCTAAAATTGTCGCGCTATCATGCACCGTTTTGGCTGTAGTTCAGGAACAAACAAACGTTTTAGTATATAGATGTGCAATGATTAAAGGGGTAAACTGGAAGCCTTCTGACTTACAGCTTCGAAATAAAATTTTTGAATATGCACTTAGTCATCACATATCTATCAACTTACTGGGCTGTTTGTTCAGAAAATCCTGAAATTTGCTTCGTTCATAGTCTACAGAACATTGTTGAACGTGCGGCCGAATATATTGAATGGTGAAGTTGACCATATCCATAGTCATCAAATCAAGGACATGAAATATCTCTCTAACAAAGAAATACAAACCTCATTAAAGTTTTACTAGTGAAATATGCAAGAAATAGTAATGTTATGTATGTTCACAAAGATATAAAGAGTTATTCCTCATTTTAAAATCAGCTTCTAATATAAAGAGTAAAGTTGGTGTCCAAATTAAACAAAAACTTTAAAAGCAGCACCCTGTAACTGTCGCTCATCTCGACAAAGAATACTTATTTACCTGAAAAGTGGCACTATTTCTGTAAGCGATTTTAATTTTTTGACTTCATCATCCCGAACTGGGGCGCAAAACTTGCCCATTAGTGTGATTATATAGTCAGCCAGTTTATGAATATCAATAGCATTGTGTTCAGCCTGTTGTTGAATTAGATCCAAATCAAGGACCTCAGATATCTGGTTTCGAAGTCTATTTTGGCCAGGTATCAAAAATGATAGCAGTATCTAATAACAAGAAAAATAGTTACATAAATCAATGACCCTGCATTTAGTAACTGAATACATACAACATTGTATTCAATGGAGCGTTACATTTTAATAGTAATTTTGGAATAACATTTACAATATTTTTCCCCTTCACTTGGAGTATAGTTATTTATAATCCTCAACTAATTTACCACAGTACATTTTAAATTGTGCCCGATGAAAAAATTCTAAACTGTTCAGAACAAAATGAAAGCAGGTCAATGTGCAGATTAAATGGGTGATGAGGTCAGAGGATGTGTTACCGAACTGTAATATGGAGTTAACGGCTTATTTTAAAAAATGCATTAAAAAAGAGACGAGAATTCTGAAAATTCAGGGCAATGCATTAAACTGCTTCATCATATGGATCGCAAATAATTGAGTTACCGTCAATATTTTTCTTCTCAATGCCTTGTCACTGCATATAACTAATTATACTTGATCTTTTAAAAAAACAACATATTTTTCTCACTAAAATGAAACAGAAGAAAATTAGATCAGGGCAGTAGCTATCAGAAGTGCTGCCAGAACCTCTTACATATGAAACTTTTTTTTAATTTTCAAAAGTGAAAAATTCATTTAGAATGATGGGAATACTAAATGACAAACATATGGTAAACAACTCATTTATGCAAGAGTTATTTTACATATCAAAACTAAACACAGAAAAAACATTTAAAAATCACACTTCTTTGAAATTTTCCTCATCTTTAAACAGGACAATCCCCCAGACTAATTATAGTCAGAAAATATAACTCGGCTGATGATCTGAAGAAAATGAAACAGACGTTTCTTTACCTCTTTAATTTCTCCCAAAAGCAAGAGGGCATGATCATATTCAGGGGGGTCCTTGTTCAGCTGAGCCTCCAAGCAATCCCAGAATGCTCTGTGAACTATTTCTTTTACTCTCCTCTGTAAACTGTACACAGAATATGGTCCTGGGTGAATTAGTTAACACTGACAGTTTAATTATTCAATATTTCAAATATTTTGGGGGTTATAGTAAAAGGACTAAGGCTTTAATACTCAGTGTAAAATCTACACAAATTTAAAAAAAGAATGGGTCAGAAATTGGATAAGATAACATTAGAAGACAATCTGGCTCCAGTCCATATTGCTTAGAGAGAGTGTATGTGTGTGTAGGCGAGCACGAGAGATTGTGTACAAGCATGCTTTCTCACTTCCCATTCTCAACTGCTTTTAAGTAATAATGAATTGAAGAGTAAGCAGATGCTATCCAAAAGCAGGCATTGTAACCAATATCAGAAAGGAGACAATAATACATGGGTTTTTTTAAAGCACAGAAATATAATTAGAGCTATATTGAAAATAACTAAAATGAGGGGTGCATATCCTTCCTCTTTGTCAAGCACACAATTACAAGTTTTCATCTATCATGTGATCAGTAATCATGCCAGAGATGGTTTCTTTTTAAAAAACAAAACAGAATGCTATTACAGGAGGCATTAAAAGACAAAATAAATACACATTCTGGCAAGGAATTATTACACAATAATCAATATAATAAAATCCTATACCATATATATTTTTTAAAGTAAAGTTCATCTTGGAGGCTCGAGGGCATCTGAATGCCATCAAGAAACATCAATTCAATATTCTGGTATAATGCACAACTGTATTCAATTATCAGACAAATGTACTCACTAATATTTGAAGTTCTCTTCAATTGAGACTCAACTGAGCATTTGCCCCTTAAAAACATCTACGCAGCTCAGAATTTGATAGGCTTACATCTCTAGTCAAAACTGAAGTGGCATCAGTTCCCATGAAAAATAGACCACTTATTTAATGTCTTTAATTACACAGTGACTTACAATGAAGCATGATCATCTACTGCTCTTCACAATTTTCTGTAAAAACTCTGGATCAAACCACAAGGAGTCAAACCATACAAGATTAAAAAGGACAATTAAAATCCCAAGCAAAATTTGCCTATGGACATGGCAAAGGAAAACATTTTAAAGAGAGATATCTGAATTCTCAGTGTATTTACATTCTAATGAGAAATAAAATCTCTACAGAGCTATTCATCCACATTTGTGGAAAACCATAGATGTTCCATATGATATTGATTTTATTATAATGTTGTCAAGCACAGTATTAATCTTTGGGATTGGGAGGAGTTTTAGGAACCAAGAACAAAAAAAGAAAATATCATAAAGAAGGTATGCAAAATTTAGCTATCAAGAATATGAAAACAATGACAGCAAGAGCAATGTTTAAGAGGAAATTAAATGTATGAA